>NC_065450.1:226432058-226732058 GCF_917563875.1 Diabrotica virgifera virgifera | reverse complement strand
TGGCGTTCCTCCGTTCAGTAGCTGTCAGCCGTGCTAGCGCGAAGTCACTGTCTCTTCTCGTTATTTTACAATAACTGTTCGAAATGTGTGCCGCGATCGAAAATCCCGCCAGTTGTAAGGTGCGATGATACAGTTCTTGTTGGCTAAAAACAACAAACCAATTGAAATTTATCGCGAAATTTGTGCTGTTTATGGGAACAATGTGATCAATGAAGGTCGAGTGCATCAATAGTGCATTAAATCTAAAATTGACCAAACCAATGTGCACGATGAATAACGAAGTGGACGGCCAAGCATTAGGACTGATGAACTTATCTCTTTTATTCATATCAAGTGGAAGGTGTTTCCTCATCTGGCTTATAGTCCGGATCTTGCACCTAGCGACCACCACCTGTTTCGAGCCATGAAGACCTGGCTTGTCACGCAGCTCTTTGATGACGATGCGGAGCTAAGGCGACGGCGTTGAAAACCTGGTTGAAGTCTCAGGCAGCAGAATTTTATAACAATGGTATTTCAAAGTTATTTCATCATATAAGTGCCTGAATTTGTTGGGAGATTATGGTGAAAAACGGTATTTGTATTTGAGTGACTCTTTCAAATGTATAATAATAAAATCTTGTTCTTGTACTTGTTTTTTTTTCTATTCCAAAACGTAACGTAATTTCCTAGTTATATTCTCATCAATAATGAAATTTACAACTTCGGAACATCGTCCATCAGTTGCTGGCTCGACCACAAGTTGGTCCAATTGCTTTCAAATATTTGTGGTCACATTAAAGACGACTTGTCCTCGATTTGCGGTTGCCAGAGGATACAACGCGACGTCGGACGTCGGCGTCGGATGGACATAGGACGGGACGGCGAACTTTGGATTTAACTTTGTGTCTGACTTTGATATTTTTCGCTAAGCGACCGATGCGACGCACGAGATAAAACAGAGCTGGCTTTTGTTGAGAGTTAATGCGCTCTTAGATGGGGCTAGTTGATTTTTGCCAAAATATAATTCAGTTGTTGCTGTAGAGTGGGTGGTCCGTTCGTAGGGGACATAAAATTAGAGCTTGGTTCTTAGATTACTTATATGCACTGAAGCTTATTTCCATTCGATCTAAAATATAAGTATGTATGTAGTAAAAATATAACTAACTTCTCAACGAGAAAAATCGATTAGAAATCTAATTATTTTCGAAGTATTTTTTCAATTATATTGACTGAATGTTTATGAGCTGATAGAAGGCATGTGGTTTGTCGAGTCTGCTCAAGCAGACTCTACCTGAACCTGGCCCGTGGTGTTCAATCGTCGGAAGAAAAAAACATGAAACGGTTTATAATTTTTTCTTCCGACGATTTAACACCACGGGCTAGAATCAGGTAGAGAAATAATCCCAGAAGCACAATTTAGTCCAGGCTGTATCGTGCCCCCGTTAGGTACATATTCATATTCGATTTTTTTGCACAATTTTTTTTTACATCCATTTTATTGCAATCTATTTTATACAAAATAATAAACAATACATATCAATGTTAAGAAAGTGACTCAGTCAGTATTCACCCAGTGGTGAATACCTAAAAGAGTCCACTAATAATTGAATTAATACAGTTATTAATAATTAATTAAATTAATTTGAATAGTACAATAGACACAAGTTGGAATGATTATTTAGTGTTGAGGTCGAGAGTGTCTGTTCTTTTTAGTCTTCTGTTTTGTATGGGTGTCAGGAGATTGGTGACCAATATGTTTGGGTGAACCTCTAGTCTATTGTGATACTTGCAGCGCAGAGAAATAATTTCTTCTTTGACGGTTTGAACTTAGAGATCGCTATGTATATTGTCGTTGGAAATGTACCAACGAGCTTGGCACAGTTGCCATAGAACTTTTGATTGAAAACGCTGTATCTTGAGTAAATTTGTTTCACTGGCAGTTCCCCAGATTTGGATGCCATACGTCCAGATGGGTTTCAGTACACATTTGTAGATTAGCAGTTTATTGTCTAGACTTCGGTGATTTTTGATTCATGAACCAGTACATCTTTCTATATACGAGTCCCAGTTGCAGTCGTTTGTTCCAAATATGCTTTTTCCATGTTAGGCGGCTGTCTAGGTAAAGCCCCAAGTATTTGACGTCACTTCTTATTGGCAGTGATGTGTTGTTAAAGGTTACAGCTGGATTGATCCCCTTCCTTAGTGTAAACGTAATGTGTGTTGACTCGGAGCTATTAACTTTGACTCTCCCCAGTTTAAACCATATTTCAAGTCTATTTAAGTGACTTTGTAGTATCTGAAAAGCGAGGGTCCGATTTTCGTGGCAGGCCATTAGGACAGTGTCATCAGCATATGTTGCAATTGTTGTACGATCTGCTTGTTGGCAGTTGGAAGTTGGAAGTTGGTATATCTGCTGTGAACGTACAGTGTGGGTCCAAGGACACTTCCTTGGGGTACGCCAGAGTGGATAGGATGTAGAGTAGTTAGGGCCTCCCCTAATTTTATCTGATACGATCTGCCGGTAAGGTATGACTGTAGGAGCATGCAGATTGGATGAGGCAGTTGTCTTTTAAGTTTTGTTATTAGACCTTTATGCCATACCTTATCGAAGGCTTGGGAGACATCCAGGAAGGCTGCTGTACAATATTTAATGTTCTCGAGTTCATCAATAACATCATCTTTAAATTTGATAATTTTTTTACACAGAAACTAATCTCATTTATCTTGCTTTGCAATACATTAAATAAATTATCCGAGAATGGAGATAGTTCAGAAAAAAGCAAGATTACAAAATCAAAATTAAAATCATTTTTTAAACTATCCAAAAATCCTCTCGAGCTATTTATTATGCTTTCTGTATCCCAGTTTCACCATTCTCCAAAACACTAATATTTAATAACACTAATTCTTCTTCTTCTTTACGTGCCATCTCCGCGATGAAGGTTGGCAATCATCATTGCTATTCTCACTTTCGACACTACAGCCCTGAAGAGTTCAGTTGAGCTGCATCCAAACCATTCTCTGAGATTTCTCAGCCAGGACATTTTTCTCCTACCTATGCTGCGCCTTCCTTGAATCTTTTCGTGCATCATTAATTTTAGGAGTTCATATCTGTCACCACGTGTTATATGACCCAAGTATTGAAGTTTTCTTATTTTGATGGAATCCAGTATCTCCCTGCTCTTCTGTATTCTGTATAACACTAATTATAACACTAATATTCTTCTGTATAACACTAATATTTTACACTAAATATTTAATATTTATATAAATAATTCAATAAAATCAATCTTCATAATTCCACAAAATCAGTCGACGAACCCACCATCATCAAGTGCTAGTAAATCCCATTTAAATTCACTAAAATATCTTCATGTATGCAATGGACAGAATTGCTTATATAGGATAGATATTCCCGAAATTTAACCTCGCTACTCAGCGTGTAACCCCGGTGCTTGTTACATAGGCTGGGGAGAAGCAAATTTGAAATCAGATTATTATGCCGACGTAACTCCGAGTACCACCGCAAAAAGACGATCATGATTTCGCCGATCCACGTATAGCTAGAAGCTGCATGCAGCGCTGCTTACGAGTATTATTTCATCGCTTTGTTATTTACTAAATGACAAAAATAGAGTAAAATACGTTTGTCTTTTCTGGTTGCTTGCTGACTTGCTGCTCCTACTATATAATTATTTTGTCGTATACTTTTTTTTATAATAATCTCAGTTATAAAGTTGGTACGGTATTACCTACTATGGAAACCTAGGGAAGCAATGCTTTCCTTGCTTCCATGGACCGCACGCCCCTGGTAAATAGCAGAAGAGACCACAAAAAAATAGTTTTGAGAACAATTATTTTTTATATTATTTAATTACAAAATTACATATTACTTAATTACAAAAGAATATATTGTATCGATATATTTTTTCTTGTAATATAGCGTATATCGATATATTTATTCGATGTATGTATCATATGATACGATATTATATCGATGTATAATCTGTTTTTACCATACCTAGCGATCACGTCATTAAATAGAGTAAAATGGAAAGAGAGTAATTTGAAATCTTATATTTGTAATAAAACTCTTTTTATTAAGTACTCAAGTTACAAATGTTCTACAGTCGTTTCTGAATAATAAAGAAATTCAACACGCATTCTTTCTTTCTCAACTTCAACTAAGCGGTAGGTAGGGTATGTATCTGCTTACACAACAATCGATGTGACATCTTCATTGATTTCTATTTATGTTTATATACTCCTCAAGAGTACATTCCTTGCTATATACCTACCACATTTTCCTGAATAAACAAAAAAGACCATCTCGCTCGCTAACGATACTTTTAAATATTTGCTCAACAATCTGCATTCCCAGAAGTCTTTGTCAATAAGAAAATACGAAAGTTTCGGCTTTACGATCGCTTTGATTTATGTTTCTTTTTGCCATAATTAAAAATTCAATTTGTAGAACAAACACAGATGGCGTCCCCGTCCCCCACCGTCGCCGTCGGATGATGTTGGCTTGGCTGGCCCGAATGCTTTTAAATGTTTGTGGTTTCGTTAAAAGACACAAGACCAAACAATTTAGATGGGAAAAGCTTTAATGCACTAAAGAAAAAAGTGATGTACTTGATTAGTCTTTTATTTGATTTGTTGGATTGCAAAGGCTGGTGAAAATATATCAGAAATTATCTATCTTATTATTCTATTCATACATATACTGTATACTATACACTATACTCCAAAAAATTAACGCAGCACCCTAAAATGGGCCATTTTTGATGCCTCGAATTTCCTAAATCTGTTTAAGTGATCTTTTTAATATGTTATAGCCTTATTCTTTAACAATATAGCTGTAATAATATTATTGCTAGTCAGGTAAATAATTGTCATTGTATACCGGGTGTATAAATCAAACTGTGTTTTTTCTCAAAGTTCACCACTAGACCAGGAAGGATCTGTTTTTAGGTGGATGTGAGAGGTGGCATTCGGATTTTTGCGGATAAAGTTAGGTGATAACTTCGTTAATAATAATTGACTTATGCTCCTTCTTAAATATGCCCGGAACATTGAAGTTATACTTCTTTACCGGCGATAGAGGGTGATTTTTTTATATGTTAAAACCTATCAGCCCGGCGCATGCGCATTATAACTTTGTTCTGATTGGATGTTCAAATGACATATCAAAAATTATCCGATATGGCAGCTGTGGTTTGGAGGTAAAGGTAAAGTTAAACAAATGTATAATATATTAGTTTTATTGTTGTGAGGACAGAAACAAAAAAGTTTATAATATTGTAGTGACTTTTAAATAGTTTTTAAAAGCAACAGGTACGTAAAATTGTTAATGTATCATGGGTATAAACCTACCTATTTGATCTGCCAAAATACATAGTATGTAATACTTTTATTTATATAATTTGATTACCATCAAAATTTCTATCAATATTCACCTAATATATTGTTTTTTACTCTATGTTTTGTTGTATTTTTTCAATTCTAAATCATTTCAATTCAAAATTAAAATAATTTGATCAATTTTCAAAATATCAAAATATCACAAGTTTAATCCGTTTAGTTAGTCGATCTTCGTAAATAATGACACATAGTGCCCGTGGCTAAGCGGAGAAGGCCAATGAATTCCAATACCAACCGCTCTTATCAGCGCTGGTTCGAGTCCCAATAGAAACTTTCTTTTTTGTTTTTTTTAATACATTTTATGATTGTAAGTATATTTATTATATAATTGTATTTTCAGAAAATACGTATTTAGTTAAAAAAATTTTCGACAATTAATGTTCAGACATCATTTGTGGCTTGTTTAATGTGTTTGTGTGTGTTTTATTCTTTTATTATTTTAATTTTTGGCACTGTTGTAATAAAAATGTTTGAGAAGTAGTAAGTATAAATTAGTTTAATATTTAAACAAAATATAAATAAAAAGTATATTAATTTCGTTTAAATCATATAATAGAAGTATAACTTCTTACGTGCGTACAAAGTACACACACATTCTTTTTTTTCTACTTTTTTTGCTTATAACTTTAAAACGATTCATTTTGGAACATAGTCGTACAAAAATAAAAAAAAAAGGTAATTAAATTTTTTGTCACATAAGACTGGCTAAAAATGTCTGAATTTAACACCCTTGCTGCAAAATAGCGATAAATATAAAATAAGGGGGCAAAACAAGCCTGTCCTTATTCAATCTTTTTCCATCACTTAGGTTACACTTGGAACCTTCCTAATTTGCTTAGAAAATTTTTGTAATGTGTTAAAACTGCCCACCAAATTTCATTAAAATTCACTTACTGGATTTTGCATAACAATTTTTCAATCTAAACTTTTTTTAAAAAATTAAAATGTTTTAAAATCTTGTACAACAAAAACTAGAACATACAAAGATTTGTCAATTTGTTTACATATAAAGAAGCACTCCACCTATCTAATGCACTTTACAGAATTGAAATTGGATTATTTAAGCAGCCTCAGCAATGTTTTAAAGTTATAGACAATTTTTTGGTTTATAAACAAATTAGTGCTGTGTCCAGGAGGAGGTGCTAGGGGCTCCTTTATTTAGATGGACTTACCTAAGTTTTTTTATGTATTTTGACCCGTAGAACACGAATTTTTTGGGTAACAGTTGATCCGGATGTCGATAAGATTGTTATAAACAAAGGACTTGAGGAATTACATAACATCGATTTTTCGCAAAATGAAACATTTTTTTGTATTTCTTGGGTAATTCTAAGCAAAAAATGTTCTTACAAGTTTTTCCGTAGGATGCATAGTTTTCGAGATAAACGCGGTGGAACATTTAAACAATCGAAAAATTGCAATTTTTGAACGAGAATAACCTTTGATTAAAAAATAAAATAGTAATTCTGCTGACAGCATTTGAAAGTTTAAGTCAAATTATACCGGTTTTAATTATTTGCATTGCTAAAAATTATTTTTTTTTATTATTAAACAAAGCTATTTGTTTATAAGCCAACAAATTGTTTATAATTTTAAAACATTGCTGACGCCCCTTAAATAATCCGATTTTAATTCTGTAAAGTGTATTAGATAGGTAGAGCACCTGCTTAATATGTAAAAAAATTAGCCAACTTCTAAATGGTCTACTTTTTCTTCAGAAAGGTTTTAAAAAATTTGAACTTTTTTAAAAACATTTATATTGCAAATTTATTATGCAAAATCTATTAGGTTGATTTTAATGAAAATTGGTAGACCATTTAAGTAAGTTATAAGAATTTTCTGCGAATTACTAAGGTTCTAATTGGCACCAAAGTGGTTAAGAAACATTGAATAACAGCAGGCGTATTTTGCCCCCTTATTTTGTATTTATTGCTATATTGCAGAAAAGGTAATACCTTAAGACATTTTTGACCAGTCGTGTGTCATACAAAATTCAATTATCTTTATTTTATTTTTCTACGACTTTGTTCTAACACGAACCGTTCTAAAGTTATAAGCAAAGAAAGCAGAAAAAAATCGATGTTTTTCGAAATTTTTAAATATTTTAATTTTTTTAATGTTCCGGGCATATTTAAGAAGGAGCAAAGTCAATTATTAGTCAGAATTATCCCTTAAAGTTTGCCATACTTATTTAAAAACAACCTGTATTGAAGAAAAACAAGGCTAGTTGTTAAAAGTACCTAACTTCTTTATTATCCAACATAAGTGAATAAATCAAAAAACAGAATGTTAAGAAAACGTGAGGCTATAGTTGGATTTTAATTTCAATATTTTATAAAGGCTAGAATATTTCACAGGGTCACGTGAACTTTAAGAAAAAATCATTATTTGATTGGTACACCCGGCATGCCATGACAATTTACCTGTCTAGCAACAATATTAATACAGCGATATTGTTAAAGAATAAGTCTATTAAAAAAATCACTTAAATCGGACAACAGGTTTAGGAAATTCAATACATCAAAAATAACCCATTTTAAAGGTTGTGCGTTAATTTCTCGAAGAAGTGTATAAACTTTTTTTATGGCTTTGAACTGCTTGGTCCATTCATCAACGATAAATTAAGAGTCTCCTATACTCAGTACTGTTTGCTAGAATATTAAATTTAGGAATGCTAAAATAGCACAATACAGATGTACAGTCTACAGACACATTACAGTGACCAGTAGGTATACTCCATATTCAGGGCAATCACCAGGAGTATTGTTATTCGAAACAACTTTTCTATAATTTTTATTTCGCTTGCATCCTACATAATATACAGGATTCGAAATATTAGCTTAACTACTTCAAATTCTAAGCAGTTGACAACATATAAATCTCATTGAGAACGTGAAATGGTTTTCATAGGAAAAAAGATTATGTATTTCGATAAATAAAAAGAGCTGAAAATGGATCTTTGGCAACAATACAATAGCATCCACCCAAGCAAACAGAATAGCTAGGACGATGTTACAATGCGATAATATATTATTCTTTTAGATTTTAGACGAACTAGGCCAGGGTAATAAGACAAAAATATACCCTGTTCGTGACACTTCAGCAGCCAGGGTACTGAAGCGTTTTTTCGACAGGTAATACCTATAGGAACAAATTATAACTATTTCCTGCGTAGGATCTGGCGGCCATTTTTATTTATAAACAATTTAATGTCAAAAACGGCATTTTTTCCTTTTTTATCAAATCAACGGAAAACAGTGAAACATGAATTTTTTAGTACAAATATCTTCGAGATTATGGAAAAAGCTTTAAAATGACGTATTACAAAGTTTGATATACTCATTTATTGTTAATATAATTGCGAAAAAAGGTCGGAATTGCAAAAAAATATTTTCTCAATAACTGTTGTAAAAATTAGTGTACATCTTTGAAATTTTTGTCAAAATAGGGTTCTTTAGTGCTTAATATGTGATAAAAATTTCAAAGCGATTCATTCAATTGTTTATTTTTTTTTCTGCAATAACATAAGTCAGAAAAAAATGACCTTAGAACCATTACACAGGTGTTAAATGAAAGAGCATGAGCTACATTTTCAACATGGTTTAAAAAAGTGAATAAACAATGCATTTATTAGTAATAAATAATTATGCAAAAGTATTGCCAATTTTTTTTTAACATTTTGAATAACTTTATCCAAAAAAATTAACGTTTTTACTCTGTTAGTGCACAACTACCAAGTAATGTTATCTATATCATAATTGATAAAGAATTGTAATAAATATGTATAATTTCTTATATAACAAAATAAAAAGTTTATAAGGAAAGATTTACGATACTTTTGCATAATTATTTATTACTAATAAATGCATTTTTATTCACTTTTTTTAAATCAAGTTGAAAATATAACTCATGCTCTTTCATTTAACACCTGTGGAATGGTTCTAACGTCATTTTCTTTTGACTTAGGTTATTGCAAAAAAAAATGCTCTCTGTGATAAACAATTTGAATAAAATTTAAACAATTGAATGAATCGCTTTGAAATTTTTATCACATATTAAGCACCAAAGAACACTTATTTGACAAAAATTTCAAAGCTGTACACTAATTTTTACTACAGTTATTGCGAAAATACTTTTTTGGCAATTCCGACCTTTTTTCGCAATTATATTAACAATAAACGAGTATATAAAACTTTGTATACTTTCCATAATCTCGAAGATATTTGTACTAAAAAAACCAGAAGTTTCCCTGTTTTCCATTGATTTGAAAAAAAAAGTGAAAAATGCCATTTTTTGACTTTATTGTTTATAATTGTTTATAAATAAAACCGGCCGCCAGATCCTACGCAGGAAATAGTTACAATTTGCTCTTATAGGTATTACCTGTCGAAAAAACGCTTCAGTACCTTGGCTGTTCAAGTGTCATGGAAAAAACCTTATTACCCTGGACTAAAAATATTTATAGAACAGTTTGTCATTGTCGGTTTTATTTTTGTCTTGAATTTTAAGCAATTTTTCTTTTGCTATTTCATACACATTATTGAAAATAACGAACGAAGCATCTGACGTTGAAATGTTGACTTCGTTTGTTAAATTTAATCGATTGAAAATCACGACAGATTTATCTCTACCTGCTAGAATTTTCAGGAAATACACACGAAGCACCTATCAATTTTCGAACATAAAGCGTTTATGATTTAGTAAACTTGTCATTGAATAGTAAAATGGAAATTGCCACTCTTATACCAGATCAACATCTCTTCAAAGAAAATCGCTATCATTCATGCAATCAGCACAGTCAACAGAAAACTCTTTGAACTTGTGTCGTAGCGTCGGGTGACTGGCTCACTGGTTGTGAAAGCGGCTTCAATTCCATTAGTCAAATCGACATGTATCGGACCCGGACCAGAACGACATTGGCTGGGGTAGTTCAAAAATCAATCTTTAAGTTGATTGCACATTTTACAATAACAAAAGGTTAGGTAATTCATAATATTATCATTTTAGATTTATTGAAGTGGGTATGTTAGGTGATAATATTCCATTAAAAACAGAAAATGTTTTACTCCTTATAAGAAAATAAAAAGCTTGTAAATCAACAAAAAATCAAAACAACATATCAACAAAAAAGGAAATAGAAATGAAAATTAGCCACAAAAGCACTACGAGTGATATGGAACAATAGAAAGCAAAGAAAACAAACAAAAAAAGGATCTTTCAGAGCATAGTGCTGAATATTACCCTATGTGGAGCGGAAGTAGACCAATACGAAATTCGAACAACCTGGTGTAATTATATAAATTAACTGTATAAGTAATGCTGATAGACCCTAAGAACTGGAGACTTTAGATGAAGGTGAAGAAACCAGAAATACTAAAATCAGAAATACTACATGCTATAAAATTGACAAAAAAAAAACAAAAAAGCCGTTGGCCCTGACAACATACCGACAGAAATGATAAAGCTCATAAATGAGGAAAACATTAGAATACTGCTACTGGTCAAACTTATCAATGCTGTTTATTCGACGTGATATCCCTGAAGATTGGTTAAAGTCCGAATTCATAACCCTACCAAAAACAGCGCCCGAAAAACTATAGCGATTATATATAACGATACGCCTTAAGAGTCACACTTTGAATTTATTTCTACGTATCATCCACAGTAGACTCATAGATAATTGTGAAGAACACCAGGATGAAACACAATTTGGCTTCAGAAATGGACTGGAAACCCGGGACGCACTCTTTGCACTAAATGTATTATTGCAGAAAGGCCTAGATCAAAGGAAAGACGTGTTTGCTGTATTTATTGACTATGAAAAGGCCTTTGATCGAGTACATCATCACAAACTAATTAAAATATTAAAGGATAAAGGAGTTGATAGTCAAGACGTACGAATCATATAAAAATTATACTGGCGTCAAACAGCGACAGCTTGCATAAATGGAAAATCAACAGAAATATGTAAAATACAAAGAGGTGTCAGACAGGATTTTATACTGTTCCCATTGTTATTCAATTTATATTCAGATAGAATATTTAAAGAAGCGCTGCATAATTTGGAATGGGCCGTGAAAGTTAATGGAATTTTAATTAAATACAATCAGATATGCAGACAATACAGTTATTTCAAGTAATGACATGGAGTACAATGCCTTTCAAATGCAATTGACACAGTAGGAAGAGAGTTTGGTCTAAATGTAAACTGTTCAAAAATAAAATACATGGTGTTTAGCCGTTTGGCGCAAGGTTATATGTTGATGGCCATATACCTAATTCAAAGTACCCAGTTCTAAATATCTAGGTTACCATATTACTGAACAACTAGATCTAGATTAAGAGATAAAATGTAGAATCGAGATAGCCCGCACGACATTTTTAAAAATGAGGTCGTTCTTCTGTAATGATAACTTGCAACTTCAACTTCGAAAGCGCATGATTAAATGTTACATTTGGTCAATCCTATTATACGGTGTCGAAGCATGGACATTAAAAATATCCACCATTAATCGTTTGGAGGCCTTTGAAATGTGGCTGCACAGACGTACACTAAAATACCATGGAAGGCTATGCTGACAAATGTGGCGGTCCTTAAGAGAACAAATGCTGCTCGCGAGATGCTTGATAACATCAAATGTAGAAAGATGGCCTATTTTGGACACGTAGTAAGGGGATACCAATATAATATTCTTCAACTAATTATGATTGGTAAAATCGAAGGACGCAGAGGAATTGGTAGAAAACAGGCCTCTTGGTTGAAGAAAATCGGAGAGTGGACAGGAATAAAGAAAGCAGAGCAACTATTTAGAATAGCTCGATACAGAGATAGTTTCGCCACGTTAATCGTCAACGTCAAGGAGACTTGATAGAGCACGTTAAGAGGAAGGAGCGGCAGTATGGCCAATGACAACAACAATAGCATATAAAATACGAATAATTGAATTGTACTTTATGAGAATATGTCTACAAATCACCAGAGGGAGTGATAGAACATGAACAGAAGAAACTTGGAACAGAATTGAGCCCTGCAGTGGTACGATCATGAACAAAGAATGCCAGAGCACAGGTGGCCAAAAAGAATATAAGAATATTATCCTCTGCGAAGATAACGGAGAGAAAGAACTGCTATGAGATGAAAAACTTACATAGGAAATGCTATGATAGATAGAGACCTCAGAGAATGTGACTGGGAGAATAGAGTACTGTGTAGGGCTAAAATGGTGAACTCATAATGAGAAAAAGGCCGAATACGAAAAAGAAGAATAAAATCATTAAAAATCACATTTAAAACGCATAATATACTACCTTTCAGATGTGGGTTTACAGTATCTTACACCATCTTGTTTTCTACGCTCTCATCTAAGCATCCGTGTTACTTGAGTTATATTTGAAGAGTTTGGTTACATATATTTTCTCAATAAATGTATTTCTTCACATATCTGTAATACGTAGTCATAACCAATAAATGCGACTTTGTACACATCTGCAACACGGACAATCCATTTACGTTTATTTTTTAAAACAATCCTTGTTTATCGTTCCAAATTCCGTTAAGTCTGGGAAACATGCCCATAACACAATCCCAGTAATGTATATTGCCAAGTTTTCCGTGGAATTCCTTCGTCGTTATCCAATAACGCGAGCCGATCCCGAAGTATCCAGACATTTCCTTAAAGGGTCTGGCTTCTTTGTTTTACTGTTTGCTCGAGATTTATTGCATATAAGGGAATTGTCCCAGGGACACATCCCGGATACATCCTCGCTCTTTAAGTGGGCATTCTTCTTGCAATTGATACGTTGGCCGAATGAGAATTGGTAATGTGGCTATGACTTAGGATAAAGAGGGAGGACTTTGTCCTTTTTGCAAACGATATTAAAGAAATAAATTTTGGGGGTTAACATTTGGATCTGTCGGACGTTTCTCTAGCAATATTAAAAACGAGATATAAAAATAAATTTTTAAGTGCATCTTTTGATTTTCTGAACCCTACTCTTACAGTTAAACGAGACAGTGAAAAATATAGTGTCTTTTTAATGGCATTGCCATTAATCATTCAGCCAGTCACAATCAGATTATAGTTTATTATTAGCTCAGGAGAGTATTGCCTAGTGTCTGTGTTGAGAAAATGTCTTGTTACTTAATAAAGCCGATTTCATTGTCTTTACAAAGAGATACTTATTGTAACCAAACGTCTACGGTCCCTCAGATGAATACGAATAGTGTCTTTAAATACACAAATATATTTATTATTCTATTAATTTAAGGGGATAGGCGCCAACTTTCGGCTCCAATATTATTTAAAGGCATTCCTTTTTTTCGAGTCCTGAGAAAACTAATAAATATTTTAGAAAAATTTCTGAGGGCCGAAAGTCCTTGAAAACTTCAAATATCTCATTCAAAAGAAACTTTTTATTTATTCTAAGAGACTTTCGCCCCTCGGTAATAATTTAGTCTTTCATTCTGCGTTTAAATTTGTCAAAAATATTTATTAATTTTTTCAGGATTCGAAAAAAATGACCATCATGTCCGTGGTGATAATTTCCAAATCGAACATTCGCTATCTTTGTCATACAACGCACTCAGTCCAACAGAATGTTGTGACAAGACAGTATCAATCAAGGCTACTAAATATTTGACACGGCTTCAGGAATATTTTGAGTTGTTTATTAAATAATATTGATATTATACTTGACAAATAATTGATGTAAGACGTGAAATGAATAAAAAGATATTTATTGTTTATTATTTATGGAAGATCCAAGCAGATAATACACCAGGATGTATTATGTTCTGTGATCCAAGTAATTTGCTGTTAAAAATATATAAAAATTTTCTAAGCCTTCCATAGTAACAATACATTATTCAAAACACTTTATCACTTTTCCTCTTTTCTCGATAGGTGTTAATTTTAACTGTATACTATATAAATGACTGTAATCACTGAATACATAGTTAGTGAAAAAATAATCATATCAATTAACTGAATTAATAATTTAAGCGATTATACAAGTAACGGTTACCCAAGTACATTCAAAAGCCATCTCTAAGTTAATGACGACAATGTCATTGTCAACGAATGTTTACATTTGCATATAGTGAGAATTTTACTACAAGTAATTTGCCGTGTAAAGAAAAAAAAGTAGGGATAGCCGTAAAATATTTGCGTCTACGCTCTTAATCAATATTGTTAACAATATGTATCTGTCTTTACGTGTAATAAGCCTGAAATATTACAATTTTATTGTTTTGATTGTGTTTAAAATTTTATATTTCTTTATTAATCCTTCGCTGAACCTCTTTGTTTGTAACGTGTTATGTCCATAAAATTTTCAGAATTCTACTATAAAACTCGAATGAGTCAAGTTGTTTTTTCATCGATTTCGCATTCAAGGTCCAAGCTTCTATTCCATGGTTGGTTAAGTTTGTTAAACCTTGGAATGACTTTTTTAGAAAGTCCTTCAATAAGCACACCCGCTTGACTTTCTACTTCACGTGTCAACCCAAATAAAAAATTACCACTTAAATCACAACATTAACATCAAAAAAGGAATTATCAAATCATTCAAGGATAGACCCCAAAACACCTGCTCCAATGAAAAGTCATTTCAGGAAGAAAAAAAATCTGTTAATAAAGGTTTACATAAAAAATCTCAGATGCTACTCACCGCCCTTAATGTGAAGACATATTGTCAATTAAGTAATCCACGTGCCTTGTGGGGGTCATATAATGCCAAGGGCCATATCCATACGGATTTTTATCCATCAATTGTATTTTTCAACAATAATGTCATTGTAACACATTTTGTTAATATTTAAAGGGTTTTTACCTTTGTATTTTTGGTGAATTAGCATGTGATGCCTGTAACAGCACTGATGTTGCTCTTTTTAGAGAGCGAAAACGTTCTGTGATAGATATGAACCTCTAAGGGTTTTTTTGAAATAAATATATCTTTTATAAAGGATGTTTTCATTAAAATTTATTTGTGATTAATGGTATACAGCCAGCTACAGGAAATTTTTCCTTGTGGATTTTTCTTCTTCTTAAGGTGCCTTCTCCATTATTGAAGGTTGGCTATAACTACAGCAAATTGCTCTCTATCTTGAGCGGTTCTTAGTATCGAATGTGTGTCCATGCCTGTCCAGTCTCTTACATTCTTCAACCAGGAGCATTTTCTTCTTCCTGGACCTCTTCTTCCTTCCACTTTCCCTTCAATTATGAGTCGTAAAAAGTTGTATCTTGTCCCTCTGTAAACAAGTTCTGACCTAGATAACTAATTTTTCTGTTTTTTACAATATTTAGGAGTTCTCTCTGTCCCCATTGTTTTCAGCACCTCGTTGTTGGTCACGGGCTCTGTCCAAGAGATCTTCAGCATCCTTCGAATAAACCAAATCTCAAATACGCCTCATACTTGTAATTCCGAGAGTCCATGTTTTCACTCCGTATAGCAATATGGAATAAATGAATGTTTCTACAAGTTGGTATCTGATATCCAACGATAAGTTAGAGTTTATTAGGAATTTTTTCAGTCTTTGAAAAGCGGACCTAGCATATTCTATACGAGCCCGTATTTCGACCTCGTGGTCAAGATCCTTTGTTATTCAGCAACGAAGATACTGGAGTCTTTGTACGAGTTCTATCTGTTAGAGATAGATACGAATATTAATGTCAGCATGTGATGCACGTGTAACAACCATTACTTTTGTTTTATTTGTGTTTATATTCAGCCCCAAGCTATCTCCCTCTCTAGATATCACATTCAAAAGTCATTGCCGACCCTCAGCACTGTCTACAAAAATAACGGTGTCGTCTGTGTATCTTAAGTTGTTTACATATTCTCTGCTGAGTTCTATTCCTTCTTCAATATTTTCGAGGGCATTTTGAAAGATCTTTTCGGAATATATATTAAATAATAGTGAAGAAAGTACACAGCTCTGACTCTCTGACGAACTCTTTTTATTGACATTTTTGCTGTTAGAGATTGTGGATAAAAAAATAAATTCGCAGACGAACAGACTGCGAATAACCTTTCGTTTTATTTTGTTAGAACCCTCCAGAAATATTACTAAACTCTTCTTGGCAACTATATTTACCTCCGCTTTTGCTACCAGCCATAAATTCAACTTTAAGAACGTTATCTGATTGTCGAATCCGTTTACTAAACAATTTCGTTTTACTTTTACATACACCAACAGAGGTTCACTTATCTCACAGATTAATCTTGTACACTTAATTTGTTTGTCGCAGATAGAGGTCTCTGCGGAGACACGTACAACTCTAATTAGTCGATTAAAACTTTGTTACAACTTTACAACTCCAAAACTGCGGTCAGTCATTTGTTATTTATCAAGATAACGACGGTATATAATGGCGTATGTGTATTTCGAACTTTCACCAGAGGTGAAAGCCATTTTTTGTCATTATTAGGTAGCGGAGAGTTCAAAACTCTGGACAAATCGCAGGTAACAACGGGGATTTTAAGTTGGGAATTGTACAAAACGGAAATTTGAAGTTTTCTTATTAATCTCATTTTTGTAAAAAATGCACCTGTGTACCATTGAACAACTACTAAATTGATATAAAGACAATAATTAGTCTTTTACAAGCACTTTAGGCCAAATTGTCAACGTTAATAAAAACAAAAATCTTCTCGAAACCGGAGTGCAGGTCGCAAAAAAATAAGAATAAAAGAAGGCAAAATAAGCACTCATCAAGAAACTTATCAATTAATAAAGGAAAGAAGACAACTACTGGCGAAAAATGAACGCGATACTCAAGAATACTTAGAAACACGTTATTACAAACCAATTCTATACCATGCAGAATTTCTTTAAGAATTTTTAGAAAAAAAATCATCAAATACAAGGAGCTATGGCACAACTAGATTAATGTTTTGCACAATAACCCCTATTTGAATGGGTGATGTTCTTACACCATGTACTATTGTAAATTGTACTAACAAATTATTGCTATTAGTAAATCGAACAAAACCATAACAAAACTGTCACTTAAATCTTGTCTCAACTTAGACATTATTATTATTCTTTACAAACTATCTAAGCTCTTTTCAAAAGCCACTGCTTCGTCGGCATATCTAATGTTTTTTAGATGAATTCTATTCTGCATTCGTGAAAACGTGAGATGTCTTGTGCTGCTCTAGCAGCACTTGTTGTGGTTGTTCCTCAGTTGTCTTCTGAAGGTGCTTCAGTAGCAGTGGCGGACATTTGCCTTAGGGGGGCTTTCAATAAAACACCAACCAAAAGTTATAAAATAGATAAACCCCAAACTACATAAAAGAATAGATAATAACTTATATCCAATAAGTTACCTTAATTTTCCTAACTATCGAGTTTATTGGGTTGAATCTGTCTGTCTGTTTTAAGTTTCATGTCAGCTAAGCCATTTTCTAAGTTTTCAACAATTTTTTATTTAATTCTGGACCATTTACAGGGGAAATTCCCCTATTCCCCACCTAAATCCGCCACTGTTCAGTAGTTTTCTAAAGATAAGGTGGAACTGCAGCTATGATAATATTGGATAAGTGTGAAGAATTCATTAAACCATGATAAATCTTATGTCGCTCAAGCAGCACATTTCCTATCGCACTTCTTCAGTATTCTGAGGACTTTTCGGAGGCTTTCTGAAGACTAAAATACGATGCATATATTTTTAACCACAAATTCATATGCAACACGCAAATTCTTCTTTCAATATAAATATTTTCGTTCACTTGACCGTGAATTAGTGCACTTAACGTAAACCGAGCACCTGAATCCAATAACTTCAGAAGGATGTAGCTTCAGAATAATAGTTTTTCAGACCTACTAGGGCAGTCCGATAAGTACTTAGCGTCTCCGCCCGATGGCGCCACTATCGCAAATGAAGTGTACTGTCATTTAATACGTTCTCGTAGACGGCTAATGTCAAAATTTCAGCCAAATCGAAATTATAGTATTGTTGTAATTGCGTGTGAAAGTCAGCGTGTCCGCGGATTTTAATAAAATGGAAAAAGAGCAATATCGGTCGGTGATTCGATTCTTATCCTCTGGGACCAGTCAATATCAAACAACAACAAACATAGAATATACAATACAATTGTTAAGAGTATAATCACTTACAGCAGTGAAGTATGGCAAATAAAAGAAAGATACAAGAGAAAACTTGAAGCAACAGAAATGGATTTCTGGAGGCGCTCAGCAGGAAAATCAAGATTAGAAAGGGTAACCAACAACAGAATTAGGGAAATAATGAATGTGAAACACACAATAGTAGATGACATTAGTACCAAACAGCTTAGATGGTATGGACACGTACAAAGAATGTCCGAAGAACGACTCCCGAAACAAATCCTAACGTGGACCCCTCATGGTAGACGAAAAAGAGGAAGACCCCGCCTGAGTTGGAGAGAAGGCATAAATCGAGAAATGAGAGAAAGAGAATTGGATGAAGACCTTTGGATGGACCGAAGTGAATGGCGACTAGGCATCGGAAGACGTAGGAGAACGTTTTAAAACCGATATATATATATATATATATATATATATATATATATATATATATATATATATATATATATATATATATATATAGATTCGATTCTTGTTTTTGGAGGGGAAATCACTCAACGAAATCAAAGAGCGATTGGATGCGTTGTACGATGACTCTTCTCCTTCAATGGCAACTATCAAAAATTGGTTTAATGAGTTTCAACGTGGACAAACGTCGGTTTTTGATGAGCCACGCGTAGGTGCCCCGAAAATGGCTACCACGGAGAATAACGTGACAAAAATCCACGATCTTATATTGGCAGACCGCCAACTGAAGTTGCGCGAGATATCTGACACAGTAAGCATATCAAAAGACCGCGTAAGGCCGCGTTCAGAGTGGACGAGCAAAGAGCAAAGAGCAAAGCGGAGAAATCAAACTCATACTGGTAAATGGAGGTACACAGAGTGCTAGCAAAAAGCAAAGCGGCGAAACCAAACAAGTTTGATTTCTCCGCTCGCACTCTTTGGTCCATGTGGTGAGACCGCTCCCGTCTGAAAAAATTTTTGATTCGGTTTCTTTGTCAATTCCTATTAAAAAATGTCGCCTTTAAACAAATCTGAAGAGCACCGGGCGGAATTTTTGGGCAGAAATTGTTTAAACAATTTTATCTACTCTATGTTATATTATGTGTAAGTTTTAGTTTGTGAAAACTGTCATTCTAGATAGCAGTGCGTGAAGTGTTTAAAGTGAGCGTGAAGTAACAATGTATTTTAAATGGGACTTACTTTTTCGCACTGTTTTTAACACACTTTCATATAATCAAATATCCTTAACTTTGGCGTTGTCATGGTGATGACATAATGAGCAATAAATTACAACAAAAGTTTTTACAGTTTTGTGGTTTGAAAGAAGTTAGAATTTTTAAATGTCAAAGTTCTAAAAATTGTAGAATAGAAATGAATTCCAGTGACGAAGAGTTACAGATTTTTTATTTGTTTATGGTAGAGTAGATAAAATATTGTATGAAACTGTGCGTGAAGTACTTTTTGCGAACTTACGCGATGTATAGCACTCGCTCCGCTGTCGCTCGTGCTCTAAATATCGCGTGCGTTCGCAAAAAGCATACTTCACGAACTGTTTCATAAAAAACTATTTTCAAACAAATACAAAAGATCACGTTTTTTTGCTCCGGAACATACATTTTTAGGTATTTTGGGTTATTCTAAACAAAAAAGGTATCTTGTAATTTTTCCCAAAAATTAATAGTGTTCGAGTTATAGGCGATTTAAAATCTGAAAAATGCGAAATTACGCATTTTCGAGGCTTAAAAATTCATATTTCAATTAGTATTTTTGAGGTTGCCAGATACTTAAATTGATGATTAAACATTCAGCTTCGATTCTGAAGAGTGATTGCGTCTAACCTTAATTTATAACGTTGTTTTTTAATTGTTAAATATGCGTGTTTATCCGATTTTTTTGCCGGTGCGGCGCGCTCTATTTCAAAAATCTCCTATTTCCTCCGAAAATTATTTTTTCTAGATTTTTTGGGACATTCTAAATAAAATAAGTTTCTTGACATTTTTCTCAAAAGTTAATAGTTTTAAAGTTATAAGTTAATAAAAAACTCATTTTTTAATTTTAAATCGCTTATAACTTTAAAACTGTTAACTTTTGGGAAACATGTCAAGAAACTTATTTTATTTAGAAAATCCCAAAAAATCTAGAAAAAATAATTTTCGGAGGAAAATAGGAGATTTTTGAAATAGAGCGCGCCGCACCGGCAAAAAAATCGGATAAACACGCATATTTAACAATTAAAAAACAACGGTATAAATTAAGGTTAGACGCGACCACTCTTCAGAATCTTGAAGCTCAATGTTTAAACTTCAATTTAAGTATCTGGAAACCTCAAAAATACTAATTTAAATATGAGTTTTTAGGCCTCGAAAATGCGTATTTTCGCATTTTGCAGATTTTAAATTGCCTATAACTCGAAAACTATCAATTTTTGAGAACATTTACAAGATACCTTTGTTGTTTAGAATGACCCACAAAACTTAAAAATATATGTTCCAGAGCAAAAAAGGTGATCTTTTGTATTTGTTTAAAAAAAATTGTTTAAACAATTTCTGCCCAAAAATTCCGCCCGGCACCCTTCAGATTTGTTTAAAGGAAATTTTAAAATATTTTTAAATAGGAATCCACAAAGAGACCGAATCGGAAATTTTTTCAGACGGTAGCGGTCTATCTACATGGACTACTGTGAGAGTAAAGAGCAAATATCCTACCGCTCCTATCCATACTGCCGAGTGGAAAAGAACTAAACTCTCGTCTAGCGTAACTACCCGCTATTAACACTTCTTTGCTCTTCGCTCTTTGCTCGTCCACTCTGAACGTGCACTTTTTGCTCTTTGCTCTTTGCGCTTTGCTCTTTGCTCTTTGCGCTTTGCTCTTTGCTCTTTGCTCGTCCACTCTGAACGCGGCCTAAGTCATATCCTGCATGAAATTTAGGGTATGATAAAGCTGTCGCCGCGATGGGTGCCGCCTTTGCTCACTTCAGACAATAAGCGCAACCGTGAGACCACTTCAGAGCAGTGTTTGACGCTATTTAAGTGTGATCCACAGGAGTATTTACGTCGTTTCATAACTGTCGACGAAACATGGATTCACTGGTATACATTAGAAACCAAGTAAGAGTAGAAAGAGTGGACAGCACCAAGCGAAAGTGCTCCGAAGAAGGCGAAGACTGTCCAATCGGCCGGAAAGGTGATGGCCAGCATTTTCTGAGATTCACAAGGTGTGATCTACATCGACTACTTGGAGAAAGGCAAAACGATCACAGGGCCCTATTATGCCGAATTATTGGGCTGATTCGACGCCGAATTGAAGAAAAAACGACCCCATTTGGCAAAGAAAAAAGTGCTCTTCCACCATGACAACGCACCGGCTCACACCTCCGCCGTCTCCATGGCCAAATTGGTCGAATTGGACTACGAACTGTTGCCCCATCCACCGTATTCTCCAGATTTGGCACCGTGCGACTACTATTTGTTTCCAAACTTGAAAAAGACACTCGCTGGGCAGAAATTTAAGTCGAATGAGGAGGTCATCGCCGCCACGGAAGCCTATTTGGAGACCTCGAGAAAAGGTATTTTTCAGACGGGTTAAAGAAATTGGAGCATCGCTGGGTGAAGTGTATCGAGCTAAAAGGAGACTATGTAAAGAAATAAATTGCCACTTTTGCCAAAATTTTCCCTTTTATTTTGTAGGCTAAGTACTTATCGGACTGCCCACTAGGGCCCATGGACTTTTTTAATCTACGCACTGAGAATTATCATTGACCAAACTTTCGTTAAATTTGACCGGGACCACTTTTCTATAAGGAGTGCTTTGGGGTCCTTTAGGCATTGCATAATGTCGTCTTGTTGATCATATACAGCGTGTCTACTTAAGTTGGAAACATATGGGAAACTTTTTTATTATTATTTTACGAAAAAAAGTTATTCTTCATAAAAAGTTCTGCATGCTCTAAAACCTAAGATTCAATCATCAGATATCAAATTTTATCAATATTATACGAGGTATGTTAAAAAATATGAATTTCATTCAAGGATAAAGTACCTTAATTCCTCTGAATATCGAAAATTCTTATTATCAAAAGTTGTTTGGAATTAAAAAATAAGATCAAATTGGCAATTACATACTTATAATTAAAAAAAAATGTTTTACAAATTTTTTTCAAATTTATGAATACACAGCATCGTTTTTATTTATTACAAATATGATAACTCTTTTATTATTCATTTTACGAAAAATAGTTATTCTTCATAAAAAGATCAGCATGGTCTAAAATCTAAGATGCAACCATGATATATTAACTTTTATTAATTTTATACGAGGTGTGTCAAAAAATATGAATTTCGCTCGTGAGTATAGTACCTTTATATTTCATAATATTTCACTTAGATGGATATAATTTTTGTAATAACAATTTTCAATATTGTGAAAAATAAAGGTACCTACTCTACTTCTGAGTGAAATTCATATTTTTTGACATACCTCGTGTAAAACTAATAAAATGTGATATCTGATGATTGCATCTTACGTCTTAGGATGTACAGAGCTTTTTATAAAGAATACCTTTTTTTCGTAAAAGTAATAATGAAAGAGTTATCATATATTATGTGTATTAAATAAAAACGAAGTTAGTATCCATAAATTTGAGAAAAATTTGAAAAACATTTTTTTTTATTTGAAGCATGTAATTGCATATATGATCTTAGTTTTTACTTCCAAACAACTTTTTATAATAAGAATTTTCGATATTGAGAGAAATAAAGGTAATTTACTCCTGAACGAAATTCACATTTTTTGACATACCTCGTATAATATTGAGAAAATTTGATATCTGATGATTGAATCATAGGTTCTAGAGTATGCAGAACTTTTTATGAAAAATAACTTTTTTCCGTAAAATTAATAATAAAAAAGTTTCCCATATGTTTCCTGGTCAATTTCCTTGACCAGGTGCACAGAATCACAAATGTTATCGAAAGATCCCTAGAAGAAAAGAAAGTCTGTTCAACTGTATTTCTTGATGCTGCACAGGCTTTTGATAAAGTCTGGCATGAAGGTTTAACATACAAACTAAAATGTTTTTTACCTATACAGTACTCAAAACTTTTACAGTCATACATAAAAGGACGACATTTTAGAATTAAGCAAGAAGACTGTTTTTCAGACTTAAAAGAAATTAGAGCAGGTGTTCCACAAGGCAGTGTGTTGGGTCCGGTCCTATACCTACTATACACGTGTGATATACCTGTACTGGAAAACAACACAGTTGCCACCTTTGCTGATGATACAGCTATTCAAGCAGTAGGGAAGACAAGTGAAGAGGCGACCAACAAGGTCCAAATAGCAGTTAACCAAATCTATAAGTGGACACAAAAATGGAGAATCAGGCTAAATGAAGCTAAATCTGTCCATGTTAATTTCACCAACAAAAAAATACAATATATACCAGTTATAATCAGCAATATCCAAGTACCATATGCAGATACTGCTAAGTATTTGGGTATAACATTAGATGCAAAACTACGCTGGAAGGTGCACGTTAAGAAAAAAAGGGAAGAACTAAATATAAGATATAAAAAAATGTATTGGCTAATTGGAAGAAACTCCACACTGTCGATGCATAATAAGTTACTAATTTACAAACAAATATTGAGACCTGTATGGACTTATGGATGCCCACTATGGGGGTGTACTAGACCAAGTAATATAACAATAATACAAAGATTCCAGAACAAAATACTAAGAAATATTGTAGATGCTCCTTGGTATGTTACAAACAGTGATCTCCATAAGGACCTAGGAATGGAAACTGTGGAAATAATCATCAAGAAGATGGCAGGAAGTCACGAGCAACGACTTCACATGCACGAGAATATTGAGGCAATCCAGCTCCTCGATACTACTGGGCAAGTTAGAAGACTGAAGAGGACAAAACCTTATGAACTAGTTTAAGTGATAGGTGATAGTGAAAAGCAGAGCATAGTGCTTGTGCGCGTTAGTGTGTATGCTAGAATAGTGCACTATCTTGTTAGGTTAGATAAGAGACGCTATGGGGCAAGCTCTTAATTTTAAGGAACAGTAATAATTTAGGTTAGATTAAAATTGCTCATTGGTCAAGTATGACCAGATTGTAATTGTAATAATCATCATTGTAGTGATGATTATGGAAAAAAAAAAAGAAAAATATGTTTCCAACTTAAGTAGACACGCTGTATATTACTGATTAAAAAATCTTCTTAAAAATGTGTTTGACATTAATATTAACAAACTTTGAACAAATCCCTGGTATATAAATCGTGTAGTAGAATCATAATGCACTTAAATTAGAAATATGAAACCTGTTAAAATCATTCTGCAAAAAATAATAACAAGGCAGTACAATTATTAACAGTCAATTCAATAGACATTTTCCACTAGTTCGAAATTACCAAAATGTGCTTTCACTTCGTTTTGTTTGTGTTAATTAATTTTTTGCGAACAACTGGACACTAACACGAAAAAAGGTTCGTTTTGTTAAAAAAGAGAAATGAAAAAGCATGCATATTTTACCTTTTGTAATATGAAGACCCATCCAAATCAGCACACAGCGAATAACGGCTGACCAATCCATTTTGCAGGAACACTTGGAAAACTATGTTTTCAGTCCTCTAGCACAGGCCCATCCGCACACAAAAACACTGTTGGTAGTTGCACTTCATCAGTCACTGTTTTATGTAGAAATCATTAGTTAAAAATCGATTTTTCATGCTTTTTTTAGTAAAAAGCTTCCATTTTTACCATATTATGTTTAATCGCATAAGTACTTCTATTTATGTCTATATTTCATATTTGCTTTGTTTTCCATTAATTCTGAAACAGTGAAAAATATGATTATTACTGTCATAGTCCATCAGGGCTGACAGATCGGCAAAAAAAGATTCATGATGATTTTTGGCGTTGCGGACGCATTAGTAAGGGCGATTGAGGTTTTGGATTGACTAATAACATGTAAATTGTCAAATCTACGTTTTAACGACTATAATAAAAAAATAAATAAAAATACTGAGCATTTATTATATGTATATGGTGTCCCAAAAGTAGCGGGAGGGTCGCATATCTCGCGAAATATACATCGAATCAAAAAACTGAATAATACATTTTCAATATTTTTCAAAAATCTATCGAATAACATCAAACACGACACTCCTCTCCACACCCTGGGGGTGGGGTGGGGGGTAAACTTTGTAAACACTATTGTATATAGGAGGCTATCAGCGCAAAAGTGGTGTAACCCCAGACTACTTACTTAGGAGATAATAAGGAATTAAAATTTGGGTAAACTGATTTTTAATTTAATTTTTTTTGTAAACATTATTTTAATTGTTTTGTTTTTGATTTATAAAAAATACTTTAGAATCTACACTAATTGTATAGTTTTGTGTTAATTAAGCTAATAATTAGAAAAAAAATGTGGGTTACACCACTTCTGCACGTATCATATTTTGGTTGTATGTGAAATAATAAACAGGTTACACCACATGACGACAAGTTTTATTAGGAAACAATGCAAATAGTACATAGTTATGGTAATTCTTCGTCTGACTCATAATGAAACACTTCATCCTGGACTCTGTTGGAACTATTAAGGCTATTATAGAAAGTATGATGTACTGGCGGGATGAACTGTAACAATTCAAAAAGATCTTTTTTCTTTTTTCAGAAATAGTTGGTTTTCCGAAACATCTAGTTGTACTACAGTTTCTGACTGCCTTTTCTTCACACTGACTTCTTCAAAGAGGACTTCTTCATTATTTGAGTATGTAGTTGTAGAAGATTGAAAATGGATAAAGTTTATGGAATTTTAACCACTGAATTTTCAACCACTCCACTTTGGTTTTACCAACTAAAATTTTTCGATTAGTTATATTTTTCTCTAGTGATTTGGAAGAGAAAAAATCACTTGCAGTCAGTTGTATAACTTTGAATGTTTTTTTTTTCGAGCCGTTTAATTACTTCAATCCAGTTATATGGTACATATATTTCCTTAAAGAATTTTTTATTTTTTTCTATTACGCCAATATCTTGGTCACAGGGTAGGTATGAGTATCCACTGACCAAAAATTTATGATCTATTTCTTCAATAGTGAATTCCGGATTAGAAACCACATACTGGCAAATCAATGACAACTTAATATTTCTATTTTGCCCCCACACTGATCGGAGTACATGATTACTTTAACGAGGTTACACCACTTTTGCTCTATAGTTATGCTTAATATGACCCGTGCAAAAACAGATTTTTTTAGCGCCATCCGTTGATGGGTATTAAAAGGTGGCTTACACTACTGTTGTATTGAAGATCATAATGTAACGAATGCATTTTACACCAAAACAGCATTTTGCCAAAAATGTGGGTTACACCACTGTTGCGCTGATATATCTATTATAGATAAGTGAGGTTCAATCAACCTACAGGGGGATTGATTAGTAAGGTAAAGCTCAATAGCTCCGCTATAGTAATAGATAGCAATAAAAATTATTAACAAAAATTTTAGCCACCTTTGAGCTTCACATTACAAAATTAGTTAGAATATTACAGGATGTTCGATAACACAGTGGCAGACCAAACTTATGTTTTTTTTAAATGGAACACCCTATATTTTATTTTAAATTAGAAATCCTGTTAACTTCTCCATCACAAAAATATAAAGGTTTGTTATGTTATACAGGGTATTTACAAAGTTATAACCAATTTTATACGAAAATCGTAACAAGTTCAACTCCCTGTATAAATAAAAATATACAAAACAACAATGGTTTATTAATGCCATATTTTTTAACGTATTGTCAAAATTTTCAAGAATGGTCGATATTGTTAATTTTCTTTATATCAAATACAGGGTGAGTCAAAACGCAAGTACATTATTTTCTCAGTAATTTTAAATGGAACCCCTGTATTTTATATCACTATTGAAAAGTACCATTACCGTACTACCGTGGCCACCCAAATCAACAGAATTTAATAAACTGGACTGATTTTTTGGGGTTACGTTAATAATGAAGTTTATAAAATACCTCCAACAACAAGGGATGAGATTAAAAATAGAATACAAAGTGTATTTCGATGTGTTAATTTACAAATGCTCCCATTCAATGATCGATTTTAGGCGTACATAAATGTGTTAGGAGATAATTTTGAACACCTTATGTAATTAAATATTAAAAATATTTTATTAAAAGTAGCTTCTAATTTTTTCAAACATTTTTTTTGGCAAAATGTATTACTGATAAATTATGTTTCGTTCTTTATTTGTTACATTTACATACAAAAGTAGTGTTTAATTGTCTTCACAATATATTGTATTTTGTGTTTGTGTGTTTTTTTGTAAAATTTATTACTAATTTTCTTTGTTTATTTGTTGCATTTAGATAAAAAGATAGTTTTTAATTGTTTCAAAAATGTTGCATGTAGTGGTTGTTTTTTTGTTTGTAAAATGTATTATTAATAAATTATTTTTATTTCTTTATTTGCCACAGTGTTACATTGATTACCGGATTGATAATCGGTAATCTTCAATTGTTAATTCAGTCATGGCTTACTTAAAATTTAGGTAAATTTAAAAACCTAAAATAATTTGCTATGAAAAATGAAAATATCTCGAAAACTAATAAATTTGGTCATAGAGAATGTTATATACAAATTAAAGTACGTTAATGTTACTTTTCAATAATGATATAAAATACAGGGTGTTCCATTTAACATTACTGAGAAAATAATGTACTTGCGTTTTGACTCACCCTGTATTTGATATAAAGAAAATTAGCAATATCAATAATTCTTAAAAATTTTGACAATAAATAAAAAAATATGGCATTAGTAAACCATTGCTGTTGTGCTTATTTTTATTCATATAGGGAGTTGAACTTGTTACGATTTTCATACAAAATTGGTTATAACTTTGTAAATACCCTGTACAAGATTACAAACCTTTATATTTGTGTGATGGAGAAGTTAACAGGAGTTCGAATATAAAATAAAATATAGGGTGTTCCATTTAAAAAAAAAAACATAAGTTAGGTCTGCCACTGTGTTATAGAACACCCTGTAACATTCTAACTAATTTTGTAATGTGAAGCTCAAAGGTAGCTAAAATTTTTGTTATTAACTTTTATTGCTATCTATTACTATAGCGGAGCTATTGAGCTTTACCCTACTAATCAATCACCCTGTATTTTTGACCCCAGAATCTGTGGTATAAATTATGACCAATCTTTTCGGGAGACCCTGTATATTTAAACTCCATTACTTATTCTATTATCTGACCCTCCAGCTCAGCTGCAAATTCCATCTTATTTTGTTTGCTGTTATAACCATGCATTTTGTCTTTTTTGTGGAAGTTAACATGTTAAATTTTCTGGCACTTATATTAAATTGGTGCAGCATACGTTGTAAATCATCTTCACTTTGAGAAATTAGTATTGCATCGTCTCCATAGCAGATTATTTTAAGTTGTTTTTCTCCCATTTGGTATCCTTTTTTAGTTCTTACTTTTTTTATTATTCCATCCATGAGCAGGTTGAGCAATAAAGGACTCAAGGAATCCCCCTGTCCTTATACTATTACCAGCTTCGATTGGGTCAGTTAGTTCATCTTCTACTTCTACTTTTATTTTGCTGTTTTGGTAGATGTTCTCGATCGTTTTAATTATTCCTAGAGGTACCTCACTTGAGTATAACAAATGGATAACGTCCTTTAATTTGACTCTGTCAAATGCTTTCTTAAGGTCCACAAAATATAAGGCCCATTCTGTTTAATATAATATAAGTATGAAGAAGCCATTATGCGCGAAGCAATTTCAGAGTTTGAAGACGATTTCAACGAGTGAAATTGGAATAATATTGTCCATAAATAAATCAAAAACAAAGATTATGATCATAGATAGAAGAACTAACAACCAGCCAGACATTATTAGAATCACTGACATTCGAAGTGGTAAATCAATTTATGTATCTGGGCACTCTCATTACCAACTCCGTAGAACACCTCAAAGAAATAAAAAGAAGGTCAGACATGGCCAAGGGAGTAATGAAAAAGCTCACCAAAGTATGGAAAAGGAACAACATCACCATGGATACAAGGATAAGGCTTATAAAACAATGGTCTTTTTCTATATGGATCTGAATGCTGGCATTTGAAGGAAGTTGATAAACGTACTGTAAACGCGTCTGAAGTGTTTCGCTGGTGAAGAATGTTGCGGATACCCTGGCCCTCAAGAAGAACCAACGAGTCTATTCCTAGACAGTTGTCTAGTATCTTTGGTACTTTCTGTTAAAGTATATTTATTCCAAAAGTATGTAGTTAAGAATAATATACAGTTTTACTCGATAAGTATTTTACAACTTTATGAATATTAAGCCACTGTACCATTAAAAAAACATGTCTGAATATTGACATTTGGCTAATAACATTTCAAACATATTTACGAGTTTTTTGTTGATGTATTTTGAACGAGATGATGAATTTCGACTTGTTTGCTCTGCCAAACTGATTCTCAAAACGTAAATACTCAATAGAGCCGTCATTAGTCTCGTGTATTTACTGTTACTAATCAAGGTTAAAATTAATTTGAAATTCGACAGTTCAATCTACTGATGGCTGATGATTTGATTAGTTTTGATGATTAGATTTTATAATGAAAAGTTTCTCTGTTTGGTTTTGTTGTTCTGATATAAAGGCTACTATGGAATATATTTATGTAGAGATAAATAATTGTCGATTATGTAGATTAATTATTTTCGCGTTAATGATAAAATATAGGTACAGCGTTTTGTCTATTGTTGAACAAAATATTTTATTTTTCTCGCTGAATTATGATGCTGATGAATAATATGGATCACTGTGATCTTTAACTTTATTTTAATGTAAAAATTCAAAGTTGTATTTCCGGAGAAATAAAACGTCTAATGAGACTAAGTTTTTAGTTACGCCTTCGTGATTTCTATAACTTGCAAACCAAGCGAATGCTGAATAAAAGAAGATACGGGAGGTCTAAAATGTGTACCTCACTTCCTGCCTATTCAGCGTGGCAAAATTCCAATGAAAACTTGGTCCCGATACTCAGTTAGGAGTAAAATTAGTATAGATGACAAACTAAGTTCTCAATCTAATAGTACATAACCCGACAATAAATATCGTTCTACGTACCACCACATTGACAACAGATGGAGACCTCTCTGGTTACCACCTCTGAGACTTTTAAAAATTATAAGCCATGCGGGTGTTAAGACGATCAGAAGATGAGGGAATTTTAAATAATTCACGTCCCACCTGCTTAGCGTGGTAAAGCTTCAACGAGAAAGTGTCCTAAGTAATCCAAAAAGAAATTGAAAAAAATTGATACATTTTTAATGTTTAATACAAATAAATTCGCTGTAAAACGAAATCAAGAGACGTCTTATATTTAAGTTCGTTCAGAGAGTGTCATAAACGCCCTTGTGGCGACACGCTTCAGTTACTATTTGACTATTTTTTAATTGCTAATTTTAAATATTAACTTTTCTTTCTGAACGAAATAATATGGGTCATTTAAAATTCACATGTGTTTCGTTCCTAATATACAAACCATATGCATAGAAGAGCCTGTTAAGTTTTAAGAAACGAAATATATTTCTATTTAGGTAAAATGCCTTTGCAGTTTTTAAAACACCAGAACTAATAAATTGTTGCCTGTCTGGCCATATGGTAGAACCACATAATGACAGATTAGTGTTTGTGATCTAATTCAGACTAGTACTAATGCAAAGATTGCATTTATTTTAAAACTTCGTTTTTGGGGTTAGGCCACTGTTGTCCTGAGCGCCTCATATATACGACGTCTCTTGATTTTGTTTTACAGCGAAATCTTTTATTGTAATGGCTTCTTTAGAGTCTAATTTTTCCGCCAAGTTATTAAGTCATACTCAAATTTGCAATGCTGAAATAATCGCAATAAATAAAGCAGCATCAATTTGCATAGAAAAAAAATATTAACAAAGCAATCATTTTTAGTTACTTTAATGTCTAAATAACTAAAGACAAAAGAGCCTACAAAGTATAAAAACTAAACGAGCAAATAAAGGCATATAAGAACATGAAAATTATAAGAAGGAGCGTGCAAAAGAGAAAAAATAGAAACTAACAAACTAAGAAACAGAACTGAAGAAGACACTACGAACACAGATGAAATATGAAGGTAAAAACTGGGGTATTAAACCAATTATCAGATTTAATTCCCGCTATAACAAAACCAGATATCAAAGAGGCCCTGAAGAAAATAAAAAATAATCGAACCCCAGACAAAGACGAAATAGTGTCGGAAGCACCAAAAATTAGAGGGCATATATTACTTGAAAGAATTAAATTGCTTTTCAATATCTGCATTCATTACATAAATTGGGAGACAAAGCAAAGTTCGAGAATTACAGATCGATTAGCCTCCTCAGTCTCAGCCACTACGTATAAGTTGTTGTTTACGCGAATATGTAATATGTAGTTAAAAGAATGGAAAGAAAATTAGAAACTTATCCACGAAGAGACTAGGCAGCATTCCTAAAAAGTTACGGAGCTAATGACCATCTACAAAGTATAAAAACCATAATAAAGGACGTAGTGGAATACGATAAACTTCTAGTACTACTATTTATCGATTTTCACAAAACCCTTGACGTAGTTGAGCTAAGCAAAATACTACAGGCGCTTAAAGAATGCAGGATTATAGGTGTACAAAATTATTATACAATATATACTTATACAGTGCCAGTCAAAAGTCCGTACCCCCCCTCGTATCTTTTGATCGGTTATACGTATAATAGTGAAATTTTGAGGGAGGAAATAAACGGAGGTAAGCTTCTTAACTAGTTATGACAGGTGACGTAATAGTGACAGATGACGTTACAGAGCTACTGTGACCGATAATTTTAAATGGGACTTTATGGCAAGTGATACCTCATTTGAAAGGTATTCAAAATACCTATTCAGTTATACTAATTTTTTTGGGTCTAATTTGATTTTGATTTTGGTGAAAAAATTAAATAAATATAATATTGTACTTGCGCATTTAATTAATAAAAATTCAAATGTCCGCCTATGGCTCTTTTTGTCAAAAAGATGACGTATTTCAATTCTCTAGTAGTTTTTACGTCAACGTCAACCTTTTTGACAAGTAATCATAGGCGGAATTTTGAATTTTTTTAATTAAATGCGAAACTACAATTTTATATTTATTTCATTTATTCATCAAAATTAGCTTAAACTCAAAGGAAATTAGTATGACTGAATAGGTATTTTCAATACCTTTTAAACGAGGTCACTTGCCATAAGGTCCCATTTAAAATTATCTGTCACAGTGGCGCTGTAAAGTCATCTGTCACTGTTACGTCACCTGTCATGACTAGTTAAGAAGCTTACGTCCGTTTATTTCCTCCCTCCAAATTTCACTACTATAGCTATAACCGTTCAAAAGATACGAGGGGGGGTACGGACTTTTGACTAGCACTGTAGATAACAATCACTGTCAAATTACATACTATAGTATCGCATAAAAATAGAGAGGTGGGGAGGGGTAATAATAAAAGATTTGGCTACCAAACTGAGACTAGAATGAAGTGGTCGTCCATGTCCAGAATAACTCTGCGAGACCAAATAAAAAACGAATAAATCAGGGGAAGAATTAAGGTAACTGACGTCATCAAAAGGATAGCCAGAGTAAAATGGAGATCGGCAGGACATATAGCTAGAATGACAGATGGGTGATGGACAAAGAGGTTATTGGATTGGAGCGCCTACCCGATAAACTGAAGATTTAAGAAAAAAATTAAAAAAACTGGATGAGAAAAAAATATTTCTGGATAAAAAAAGTAGTGATGCCTAACTTCTTACTGTACAAAAAACATGGCCATGATCATGATGAAAAGTCCTGTTGTAATTTGTATTTAGATATTTTTTAATTTGATCAAATATTTATATATTATATATGTACCTCAATAAAAAATATGTTAAAATAAAAAATAAAAAGGAAAAGATTCCTCTCATTGGCTGTATACCATAATAAAAAACTTACTAAGGAAGTAAAACTTCACTTGTAGGTAAATGGTATATAAATATATTAAAATTTTATCTAAAATGATCCAAATTGGATAAAAGTGGATACATCTATAGTACAAAAATCACACAAACGTTTTCGGACCAATCAGTCCATCATCAGGTGGTAGAAACTTTAGATCCAAAGTAGTTGGAACTAGCTACATAGATAGGTCAAAAGACCTTAATTTTACAATAATTATGCCATTTCGGCTACAACAATGTCGACAATAAGTCGATGTTTAAAGGCAACATCGACCTTTAAACATCGACTTATTGTCGACACTGTTGTAGCCGAAATGGCATAATTATTGTAAAATTAAGGTCTTTTGACCTATCTATGTAGCTAGTTCTAACTACTTTGGATCTAAAGTTTCTACCACCTGATGATGGACTGATTGATCCGAAAACGTTTGTGTGATTTTTGTACTATAGATGTACCCACTTTTATCCAATTTGGATCATATTAGATAAAATTTTAATAAATTTATATACCATTTACCTACAAGTGAAGTTTTACTTCCTTAGTAAGTTTTTTAAAAAAATATGTTATTCATTACAAATTCATTTAAAAAATATAGACTTAAATATAAAATAGGGACCGCTTCGTCAACCAGTATTCGAATACTTCAGTTTAAGCTCTCAAGACATCACGCGAAATTTCAGGAATCGATTATTTGTCGATTCTTGTTATTCGAGAACACTTTTACTACTATTTACAACATTCCAAGAAGATGTACTAATATACAATACATTAATTACAGAAATATTTTCAGGACAAAAATAAAGTGAAATTTACATATATTATGCAAATATACCCTAAACGTTTCTTGGAACACCAATGAATAAAAACAAAACAATCAGCCTGCTAGCGATGTTACAACTAACAATCACTTCAGCAATAGTAGCGAGCGTATCTTGGTTGCAAGTTATTAAAATTGATTGACCAATTAGTGCCATTTAAGATTAAGAAACCGGCAAAATTAGAGACCAAACACGCCGGTTTAATCAACAACATCTGAATAGAATAAATCAATTAAATGAACTTGGTCAATACAGCTTGACACAAATGACAGTTGACTTTTAAACTTTCTTTATTTATATTGTAAACGGATTACTTACTTCAAACTGTTAATAAAGTAGACATAAACGATTTTGTCACACTCAAATACTACACAGTTTATTGTTATTTTAATCAGTTTAATCAATTTCATTTCATTTATATGCTTTCTACTCTCATTTTCTATACCTGTATCGTAATGGGATTCATTGCGATACAGTTTTTTAGCAATAGAATCGCGAGATGACGTTCTACATCGAAGGTGGCACATATGAAATGTCAATGTCAAGTCAAATGCATACGCTTTGACAGTTCACAATATTTAAACAAACTGTCGAATGTCTAAATTAAATCCTTTTTAGAAAGAGGCGATAGGGATATTGAAAATTTAACACATCACTTGAAATAAATATAAATACGACAAAAATAACGTCAAAAACCTATTGTCGGAGAAATAGCAAAAAAAATAGAGTAGAGATTTGACAATACGGTAAACAGTGTTTCCGAAAATGTTTTATGTATTTGTTTATTTATACGAGATGTCAAAATAAAAAATGATTTACCTTATGTACCCATTACTCATTATTAAAATATATTTAGTCCATTCGACATAACGTGGGTATAAGTAAACTACAGAATCCTTATTAAACAGAACATCTGAAGGCTACAATGCGAAAAAGGCCAAGATATTCACTAAAAATGATGTTTGCAAGTTTCATTCAACTCTATTAGAAACGATAATAGACCTGGATCCCGCGTACCAAAAAAAAGTTGATTAATAGCAAGCTGAAAATTTGTTAACGGTGTCTAGTTGGACAAACTTTGATATATGGAAACACTAGAACAGGGGAAGTTTTAATTGTGGAACAGGTTAAAAATTTGGAACGTCAGGCTACGAAAAGGTTCCATGTATTTTGTCAGACAGAACTTCTAATTGATTTGTTACCATTTCATTAAAACTTTCATGCAAAAAATCAGACTGATGTTTACCACCACCTGGGCATTTTAATGAGTGAAACACGGAGAATATGTCAAATGACAGGAATCATGTTGTTTAATAATAGCAGTCTGATTTTTGCATGAGAGTTTAATAAAAGGGTAACAAATCAATTGGATGTTCTGTCCGACAAAATACATGGGACGTTTTCATAATCTGACGGTCCAAATTTTTAAACTGTTCCAAAATTAAAACTTCCCCTGTTTCAGGGTTCCCGTACATCAAAGTTTGTCCGACTAGACACCGTTAAGCTATTAACAAATTTTCAGCTTGCCATTAATCAACTTTTTTTGGTACGCGGGATCCAGGTCTGTAAGAGATACAAAAGCGCACACAATAAATACGAAAATTTACGATCACAATATTACAAAATTAGCAAAAAATACATAAATCTTTGGCCACAAAAGATGAGCTTGCCCAACCCAAAAGGGATGCCTATCCTATAACCTGTACTAGAAATTCGCAATTGATGAAATCGAATTATCTCTGGAAGATAAATAGGCATACCAGTTTTCGTTTTTCTAAGTAGAACCGTTCTGGAGGTATTTAAAAAAAACTAATTATAAGACGCCATCTTCAAAGAGCTCTAGCTCCCTTGTACAGTTAAAATGTACTCAATGTACAGTTAAAATATTTCCAATTAGAAACACCCTGTATAAGGACACACAAAAATAAAATAATAGAAATATGCGATGAATATTTTGAGGAACTCCTGAATATACAGGTGACAGGTGAACTATGAACTATACAGTGATGAGCGCACTAATAACCGGCAAAATAACGCAAAAGATGGAAAACATATTGAGTTGTGAGATAAAAAGGGATGAACCTAGTGGAGATGTTAAATTTAGCGATAGTAACTTATAGATTGACATTATATTGATTGTTTCCCACCTTTAGACGTATCGGACGAGTTTGAGAAATGCCACTGTCACAGTGACAGTTTTAGTTGACTTACGCCTCTGATACGTCTAAAGGTGGGAAACAATCAATATAATGTCAATTCATCTGTTACTATCGCTAAATTTAACAACTCTACTAGTTTTATTTCGTTTTATCTCACAACTTAATATGTTTTTTATCTTTTGCGTTATTTTGCCGGTTATTAGCGCGCTCATCACTGTATATATTTAACTAATCAATACTAATTCAACTAATTTCACTAATCAATACTACGTACAAAATATTGGATAGGGTATTGATATTATTTATTGATTTGATTTGATGATTTTTTTTATGTCTTTCCTTTTATAATTGTCGTTCTTGAAATTCATATTTAAAAATCGTAATTTATCTTTTTTAAAAATACCCAACTGCTATTCATAAACTGTCATCCATCCTGTTTACATTATTCAATTTTACTTGTAGTCCAAGAGCGCGGCATCCGACCACATTTATTAGTAAATAGACAAAAAACTGAAAGAACCCCGTTTTTGAGATATTTACATCCTGGATCATATCACATCACCACCGATGACAGACAGGAATAAAGCCTTCGAAATCGTTTATCTTCTCCGGGAGACATCAGCACATTTTTAAATTTTTCTATATTTATTTAATAGTCCAGTCGGGTTAGACGAAAAAGGCTGTTCGGATGTAAAACTATTAAAAATTTATCTGCAGCAACGCGGAAAACCTGCACAGATGTTGTGTTGAACCAGGTTCTGAGGTTCTTTAACCAGGATGATCCTCTTCTTCCTGGACCTCGCTTTCCAAATATTTTTCCTTGCAGGATGGTTTGTAGGAGGGCATATTTGGATTAATTTCGCATAATGTGTCCAAAGTATTCCAACTTTCGAGATTTGATGGTGGTTAGTACTTCTCGGTTCTTCCCCATTCTTCTAAAAACCTCCTCATTTGTGACCCGATCAGTCCATGGGATTGTAAGAATTCTCCGATATAGCAACATCTCAAATGCTTCCAATTTTCGGCACATATCCTCGTTCAAGGTCCATGATTCAACACCATAAAAAGGACAGAGGAGACGTAACATCTCAGCATTCTTACTTTTATACCAAGAGAAAGGTTGTGGCTCTTGAAAAATGCCACCATACGGTTGAAGATTGATCTAGCTTTTCCGATGCACGCTCTTATTTCTTGGTTGTTGGTCCATTCTTCATTTATTATGGTGCCGAGGTAGTTGTAGTGCCTCACTCTTTCTACAGGGGTTTGGTTGATATAGAGTTGACCTTCTGTTTTCTTTTTCTTGTTGACGATCATAAGCTTTGTTTTCTTTACGTTTATATCGAGTCCATATTGTTGACTGTAATACATGATTTTGTCCATGAGGACTTGTAGGTTTTCTAGGTTGTCCGCAAATACTATGGTGTCATCTGCATACCTGATATTATTTAGCCGGTACCCCTTTAGTAGAATGCCTTTTTCAGTTTCGTGCAAAGCTTCGATAAATATTCTTTCAGAGTAGAGATTGAAAATTAGGGGCGACAAAATGCAGCCTTGCCTCACTCCACGGATGATTTTGACATATTCGATGAGTTCACAGTCAACTCTGAGGTTTGCAGTCTGATTCCAGTAAAGGTTTCTAATTATTTTCAGATCTTGGTTGTTAATTCCTGCTTCTTTTAGCATTTGCATCATCTTGGCGTGTTGTACTCGATCAAACGCCTTCTCGTAATCAACCAGACATGCGTATACGTCGCAATTTACGTCTCTGCATCTCTGGAATAAGACTTGTATTGAAAACAAAGCATCTCTTGTACCAACAGCATTTATGAACCCGAACTGGTTGGGCGAAATTTGATTTTCACATAGATTGTAAATTCTCGTATGGATTACCTTTAGGAACAATTTTAGGAGATGACTCATCAGGCTTATCGTACGGTATTCTTCGCACTTTTTGTATTTGTCCAGAGTTTTATATTTGTATATGTTGTTGAATATCTTTGTGATTATTGCTATTGATTCGTTGTCCATCAGTTTGAGTAGTTCTGCTTGTATATTATCGGGACCTGCTGCTTTGCCATCCTTTAGCTGTGTTATGGCAGAATAAACTTCCTGCTGTAATATTCTTGCTCCATCATTTACCTGTTCTTCTAGCTCAAAGGTGTTAACTCTTTGGTCTCCAAATAGTTTTTCTAAATATTCAGATTTCCTCTTTGTCTCCGTCTTAGTCCACCTGTGAGTTCTTGAACTCTCCTATGTACATTGTGACTATCGTACTTTGATTGAAGAATCTCAATTTCTTGGCATCTCTCCATTGCTTCTTTTTCTTTCGCTTCTCTAATTTTCCTTCTTATTGATATATTGATTGTTTTGTATGTGTCGGGGTCATTTTTGGCATTTCTTCTTTCGTCCATTAGTTTCAGGATCTCATCTGTCATCCATGATTTCTTCTTGGTTAATTTATCTGCCTTTAAGTGTCTATCCTTTACATTTTGAACTATTTCGGTCATCTGCTTGATCATTTGTTCTTCGTTCGATGCGTCTCTAATTGCAGTCACTTGCTCGTTTATCGTGGCTTGGACCCTCATTTTCGTGTCAGGGTCTTTTAGCATACGTAGGTCGTATGATTGTGATTTATTTTTCTGCACTATTTTGAGTTTGACGCAAAATACTCCCACCAGTGGAACGTGATCTATATTGTGCGAACTATAACGTGAATTCTACTGCAAATATATTTAAAAATTTAATTTTTAACCTTGTATATTTATCTAACCTATCACTGGTATGTGCTTTACAATAATTGGTTTTAGTTCCCTTATGATCGGCGTTCTGAGAAAACTGTAATTACCAGTTTATTATTTGTTGTTTACGGTGGTGTACAAAATACGCCACGATTGTAGTAATCTAAGTACTAAAGTTTTATCGTTAATGGTCAGGCTTTCTTCATTATTTTGGGTTTTCGATATTCTCATAAATTTAGTTTTCTTGATGTTTATTGATACTTAATTGATAATCTATAGATATTTTCCCTCAAGAGCTCTTCTCATAATTTATTCAGAGTATGCATTGAATAGTAGTGGTGACAATACACACCCCTGTCGCACTCCTCTTTTAATTTGTAACTCTTTTGATGTGTGTTCGTTAATGCGTATGTGTAACCCTAAAAATTAGACAAATAAAATTTTGGGCAGTTCGCTATGTAGGGTCAAATGCTATCCCGACTGGGCTATAATATGACGCCGTTGAAGTTGTTGATGGCAAAGAACAAGTTAGTAGATATTGACTTTATTACTTTATCGGAAAAACTTTTTAATTTATATGTAAATCTGATGTGGAATGGAGTGTGTACCTACCTGAGGAGACTTTGAATTTAAATTTTAATTGAAGAATTTATTCGAGAAGTATCCGTTTACTATAATTTTATTAAATAGAAGATGACACTGATTGCGGCACTAACAGTTTAGATATTCCGAAGAATGGAACGACCAGCGTGAGTTTATGTGTAATGTGTAAATGATAAGTGTTGAAAAATAAAATGTATTTTCCATTATTTCGGTAATTCTTGTCTTTGTTTTACGTTTTGTAGTGTGTAGGCGATGGGTTATTCCTTTCAATTGATGGTAGTTATTTTTCTATTTCTACGAGCTGTATGTATTAAATAACTGATTTGATACAAATAAAAGAATAATTATGGTTATTAACGCACGAAAGATAAAAATATAGACGAGACTATATTTTGTAACTGTTTTTAAAAGTGACACATGGCAGAATATACATAGTAAGGGGCAAAATTATGGAATACATTGATTTTCTTTAGAATTGGCGATTTTGGAGATAATTCCCGAAACAGGTCGATTTTTATTTTTAAATTATAATTTTTTGGCATATACATCATACTAGTGACGTCATCCATCTGGGCGTGATGACGTAATCTATGGTTTTTTTAATGGGAATAGGGGTCGTGTGATAGCTCATTTTAAAGGTTGTTCAATTCTCTATTCAGTAATATAAACGTTAAGATCATTATTTATACAGGGTGCCCAAAAAATAATTTTTGAATTAAATTAATTGACGAAAAAATAAGAATGTATATAATTTATTTATTTAACTCAAAATAAATTTCACAAATAAACATTGATTTTCGCATAAATTAAATGTCAAACAACCTCCTACCTGCCTTTTGGCAGTTTGAACATTTAACTTAAGCGAAAAGCAATGTTTATTTTGCAAATGAACATTTTTTTTTTATTTTCTGAGAGCAGTGAAATGTATTTACAGCTAAATAAATTACATGCATTCTTCTTTTTGCGTCAATTAATTTAATTAAAAAATTATTACTTTTTCAATCCTGTATAAATAATTATGTTAATGTTTATATTACTGAATAGAGAATTGAACAACCTTTAAAATAAGCTACTACACAACCTTAAAAAATCATCGATTACGTCATCAAGCCCAAATGGATGACGTCAATAGTATGATATATATGCCAAAAAGTCGCTATTTAAAAATAAAAATCAACCTGTTTCGTGATTTATCTTCAAAATCGTCCAGTTTAGAGAAAATCAATGTATTCCATAATTTTGTCCTTCTCTATATAAAAAATGCGAAGAACAAGTATCAAGGACACAGTTTCTGAAATTTTTCATTTCTGTTGTTTATTTTCATCTTCGGCAACTGTCTAACTCTTTCATCAGCCCTCTCATCTTAATTATTATTTAATTTAAGGTATAGGTATAATTGAATTTAAATAGCTGTAAAATAGATACAGCTGAGTAATTATCGACAAAAATTATATTTCGTGAAACAGATCATCTTTTCAATTTCTTTTCTATTTTTCAAAATATGTACTTTACCACATTAATCATTTCTAAGCAAATAGAGAATCATAATAAACGACTTAACCAGATACATTACGAACAATAAGAGCCAAAAAAAATTACAGAGTGGTGTATACAAACTGATATGTGGTGACTCTCCAAAAACGTACATCGGTCAAACTGCAGAACCTTTGACAAACGGATAGCAGAACACAAATTAGCTTTCAATAATAGAAAAATAGATTCTATGTACGCACTTCACCTTCTGGATCAAAATCATTCTTTTAATGAACAGTTTCAAAGTTTTCATATTGAAAATAAAGGCCTTAAGCTATCTTTATTAGAATCTATGGAAATTACTAAATTAGGAAATACATAGGTATGTAATTTTAAATGATCAACTAGAGATAAACAGCTCCCCACTCCTAAACTTATTCAATTAATACTATAAAGTGTGAGAGCATAGTATAATCACATCACTTGAGAAATGGACAGCTATAGTGACAATAACTTATAATAAATTTTGTGGAAGTATTGAAAAGAAGTTTTCAATGTTTTATTGTTAGATAAAACGTACAGATCAGCCAAATGGATAGATACACGAAATTTCACTGCCATCCATCAAGAAAACAAAGCTTTTTTACTTAAAAAAACATAAATTATCCGAAGATCGGAATCGTAACAATGCACATATCTCCTTGTCACACGTAAAGCCATGTTTTTTGGTCCACAACGTCACCCCAGACATACATTGTCGCATTATTATCCACGTGGACATCCGAACGGTCATATTTCTGGTTTTGCGGTAATCGAAGTATTATCAGGATTTACGATCTGCCCCTATTTCCCCCCCACGTATCGTGTATTTCGACATTGCCACCCCTTGCGAATACCACGGCGCAATGGACGATTGCAATAAGCTAGGAAAGGCATCAGGGACGCACTATTATCAGGTAGATAAACTATGTTTCTTTCGTATTTTAGATAAAAGAAAGCTCTAGAAAGCTTAGGTACATACATATACATAGCTCAATAATATTTGCTCTTAAAACTTAAGACTGGATAATTTATTAGACTAATAGAAATATCTTTTAAACGAAATGAGCAAAAATTATAATCTCTCTTCAATCCTGACCCCCCGGAGGGAGTGTAGTGGTCGACGTGATGTCGTGTATTGTCCGTCTCCAAAGATCTCTGTCTCTGGTCATCTCTTTTAACTCATGCATAGGTCTTTTGCATATTCCTGTAATCTGATCGATCCATCTTGTTGGGGATCTTCCTCGTGATCTTCGGCCTTCCACCTTTCCTTGTATAATGAGTATTTTCATGTTTTCTGTGTTTGCTCTCATAACATGTCCAAAGTATTTTAAATGTTGGAGATGGACTTTACTGGAGAGTCGTTGGCTAACTTTTAGCTCTCTTAAAATTGAATTATTTGTTCTATGGTCGGTCCAAGGAATTCGTAGCATTCGTCTCCAACAGAACATTTCAGTGGCGTCTATCTTTCTTCTTTCCGAATTTCTCAGGGTCCAAGATTCACATCCGTAGGTCAGTATTGGGAATATTAAGCAGTTGATCAACCTCATCTTTAACGCTTTTGAAATTTGACAGTCCTTCCATATTGTGGTCATTTTTGCTGTGACGACTTTTGCTAGATCACATCTACGTTTTATTTCTTCTTGGAGTGACCCTGTGTTTGTGATTAATGATCCCAGATATAAGTATGAGCTCACAACCTCAAACCGATCAATTGTGGTTATGTGTGGATGATTGTTATGTAGTCTATCCACTATCATGATCTTTGTCTTTGATATGTTTAATTGCAGACCAAATATTTGACTTTCGTTTTCAACCAGTCGTATAAGATCAATCAGCTCTGCTTAACTATTTGCAAGGAGGGCTGTGTCATCTGCGAAATAGGTCTGGATCCCGTGTATGAAAAAAAGTTTATTAATAGCAAGCTAAAAATTTGTTAATAGCTTAAGGGTCTCTAGTCGGATAAACTTTGATATATGGGAACACGGGAACAGGGGCAGTTTTAATTGTGGAACAGGTTAAAAATTTGAAACGGTCAGACCACGAAAACGGCACATTTATTTTGTCCGATAGAATAGACTTAAACTCTCCGGACAGAGATTAAACTCTCATGCAAAAATCAGACTGATATTTATCACCTGTCATAATTCCTGTCATTTGACATATTCTATATGTTCCACTCATTAAAACGCCAATTTGATGATAAATAGCAGTCTGATTTTTGCATGAGAGTTTAATCTCTGTTCGGAGAGTTTAAGTCTGTTCTGTCGGACAAAATACATGTGCCGTTTTCGTGGTCTGACCGTTCCAAATTTTTAACCTGTTCCACAATTAAAACTGCTCCTGTTCCAGTGTGGCCCATATATCAAAGTTTATCCGACTAGACACCCTTAAGCTATTAACAAATTGTCAGCTTGCTATTAATCAACTTTTTTTTTTCATACGCGGGATCCAGACCTAAAACGTAGTTTGTTTATTTTATGACCATTTATTAAGATGCCTTTTTCCCATCCTTCAAGTGCTCTTCTCATAATATGCTCTCCATATATATTGAATAATTGTGGAGATAGTATACATCCCTGTCTGATCTGGATGAAATTCGTTTGAAAGTGTGTCAAGCACTTTAACTAATCCAGTAGTTTGTTTGTATAGTTCAGTTATAAGCGAAATAAGGTGTTGGGGTACGCCTACTTCTTTCAGTATTCGCCATAAGTGTCTCCACTTGACCCTGTCGAACGCCTTACGATAATCTATATGTACAGTGGAATATTGAATTCCCTAGATTTTTCGATTATCTGTCTTATATTCAACAGGAGTTCTCGAGTACCTCTACCTTTACCTTAAAATTATAAATGTGTATAAAATGTAATTATAAAAATTATAATGTGTAACTGCTAAATGCGGTACGTATTAAATTATTAAAATAACCAAAAAATTTCACTAGTTATTCTACAAACGGTAGAAAGTTGAAATTGTTGGCTTAAGATATAAGAAGAAAATGGAAAGAAATACTACAGTACGAGAGAGACATTAATAGGATTGTGTTTCAATAAATCTGAAAAAACTTATAATGTAAATCTTCTTCTTTTTGATCTGCCTACCGTGACGAATGTTGGCGATCATCATGGCAATCTTTATCTTACAGTATGACGCAAAATAAACAGTACTGAAACGAATATTGAAATGTTTATGATTATTTATATATTTAGTATACATGATAAATATAGCCTTGCAAATATTATTCACGACGAGGTTCCCCATATTAAACAGATCTTAAGATGTGCTCTGACACAAAAAATCTTTAATTTCGGAATGTCAGACTAGTATATTTGTGATGACTGGAATAAAGTGGTATTTATAAACTGTCTTGTGGAGATTTTAACATGATTTATGTGGGCAGAACTATGAGAACCCTTTCTCAGAGGATCAAGGAGCACCTCAACAATACAGATAAATCAAATTTTGGATATCACATTAAATTTAACAACCTTCCCCTTTCTCCTCAAAACAGTACAATTTTACATATCAACCAAAAATTATAGACAAATAAACCTTTTAGAAGATCTCGAGATAACTAAGAATTATCTTGATTGTTGCCTAAATATACACAAAGCAATCTTAATTTCAACTATAAACCTTTATTCAAACTATTGTGGGAGACTTTAGAGGAAGAAGCTTGACCTCATGCAATCAAATAAATTTTAAATTTTCATTAATTCTTTATTAACTATCATTGTATAACAATATTTGTAATTAATCATTTGGCAACTTTTTCTACTTTTAAATCAGAAAATATTTCTCAAAAATTCATTCTTAACACAGTCTCCATGTCTTAAAACAAACATAGTTCACGTAAGTGACTTATGACTTATCTAACAATAGGGCTTTTCATTCACAATAATTTGTTTCGAGCTTCTGTCATATGTCGTATAATCCGGTTATATTAGTATTATACACAGATTATACAACATATGACAGAAGCTCGAAACAAATGACAATCGATGAAAAGCCCTATATGATAACTTCACCATCAAGTTTATTTACATCCATAAAAAGAATCGAATTTTGTTTTTGGGGGATAACTTTTCAATTGATTTATCTTGGACAAATTTTTTTTCCAACGTCAAACAAGGTTTTTCAATCAATAAAAAACTGCATAAGTTAAAAAAAATTTCAACCTTAGATGGCATCGCTCTATCTTCATAGTGGTATTTTGAAATTATTGACGTAAGTTAAACCTTTTGGATTCTATTAATTATTCATTATTGCAGCATAGCTCTGAAGGTCTGAAGATGGTTTTATAAGCCGAAAGCGCGAAAAAACTCTCCCTGTCATTCAGTAGTCATAAGTGTGTACCGGGTGTGCCAATAAGAATGGCTCTCGGCCATATCTCAGGAACCGTTTATAGTAGAGCTTTGAAATAAAAAATTTTATAACAAACCTTGCCTCAGGAAAAGCCTGGAAATTATTTTCATAATTGTGGGTCTACCGCTAGAGGGCGTAATTGAATATCAAAAATAAAAAAATCTAAATTTTACAAAATTTTCCTGATGAAGGGGCACTGGAAATCCGATTATTGTATTCTCCATCAAATTCTGCGCATATTTGATTTACCAAGTTTAACTCTACCTTTGCAAACAAGAGGTGGGGGTGAGTGGGAACCTTGTTATGAAAAAATGGCTGTAAGTCCGGTTCTGCTAAAAAAAATTTTGAAAACTGGGTCTTGTTGAAGACAGATCTTTTTCTTCAATGTAAGCGTGATAATTTTGAACCATCCTAATAAGTAATAAGCCAGCTGGGAGGCGTTATTTAATTTTTTTCAGAAATCTAGTTTTCTTTGGAAAATATTAAATACAAGTATGCAGTTTTAATCATACTTTATAAAATTAGATTAAATTAGCAATAGAATAGCGAAAACCGCATGTCGATAACTTTTTTCTATCTCAAGATATCTCGAGAAATGTGTAAATTTTATACATAACTGTTACTATCACCGGTAAACTAAGTTAATGAAAAGTAGTGTGCTGTGGAAAAAAACAAAATAACATTTTCCAGATGTCAACGTATAAAAATAAAATTAATTAAAACAACAATATAAAGAGAAACAATACTATTAAAATTAAATATAACACAGAACAAAAAGAACCACTTAGTGACGACCTAAATATTCAAATTGTTGCCCGTCATACACTACTCTAGAATACATTATCCAGAGAATACTAAACGCCATTCAAAGCATATCGAGAGCAGAAATTGAGACTGCTGTTCAATCTACTCTTGAAAGAGTAAATATTTGCAACGAAAATGATGGGCAAAAATTTGAACGTTTATGTCATCACTAAATAGTTGTTTTTATTTCTTTGTAATAGGGCTTTTCAACGCTTCTCATTTGTTTCGAGCCTCTGTCATATGCCGTATAATCCGTGTATAATATTAATATAAGAGATATGAACGAGGCTCGAAACAAATGAGAAGCGTTGAAAAGACCTAATATACGTTGACAGCTGGAAAATGTTCCTTTGTTGATTCCATAGCACACTACTTTTAATGAATTTCGTTTACCGGTGACAGTAACAGTTATGTTTTTAAATTTACACGTTTTGTAAGATATCTCGAGATAGAAAAAAGGTATTAACATGCGGTTTTCGCTATTCTGTTGCTAATTTTGTCTAATTTTGTAATATGGTATTAGAAATGCATGTTTGTATTTAATATTTTCCAAGGAACACTAGATTTCTGAAAAAAATTAAATAACGCCTTCTAGCTGGCATATTGCTCAGTAAGTTGGTTCGAAATCATAACTTTTACATTGACGAAAAAGATCTGTCTTCAACAAGACCAAGTTTGCAAAATATGATTAAGCAGAACCGGACTTACAGCCATTTTTTCATAACAAGGTTCCCACTCACCCCCACCTCTTATTTCCAAAGGTAGACCTAAACTTGTTAAATCAAATATGCGTAGAATTTTATGAAGAATACGACGATCGGATTTCCAGTGCCCCTTCATTAGGAAAATTTTGTAAAATTTAGATTTTTTAATTTTTGATATTCAATTACGCCCTCTAGCGGTGGTCCCACAATTATGAAAATAATTTCCAGGCTTTTCCTGAGGCAACTTTTGTTATAAAATTTTTTATTTCAAAGCTCTATTATAAACGGTTCCTGAGATATGGCCGAGAGCCATTCTTATTGGGACACCCGGTACAAAACCATTTCAGTCTTTACACAATTATTATTAACTTGTTCAAAAATATTCATAAATTTTTAAATATTTGTTTTTTTTTATAAAACCTGCTGTTGAAATGCATGAGACGCCACTGAATAGCCATACAGGATGATCCTAGAATGCGATTTTAGATAATTTTGAATGCCGCTATTGATTCTATATCGGAAATGCTCAATCTGTACTGATAGAGGGACTTCATTTTTCCTATTCACTGCAGATTTGGTTCCGTTTAGATAATTTTAAATAGATTTCTCTCCCTAATACAGTTGGATACATTTGTGAAAGAAGTCTAATTATTTTATATGGAGCTAGAATAATACAGGGTTCTATCCCTTGTTTATTCAACAATGAACAAGCATTTGATGAAGTTGGGTGACGTTATTTAAGTGTTAAATACGCATAATTTGGGATGAATGTTCTTTGGCCATCTAGCAGTACGAGCGTAAGAGAAAATTGAAAAATGAAACATTTTATTGAAGTTATACTTCTTTAGGCGCGTTGGGAGTAAATGTATATGTGCGAGAATTCATCAAAAGTTTTGGTCCTGGGCGCAGCTAAAGTGTTTTACGTGCTTTGATTGGGAAATTACAATGACCTGTCAATAATTGTTCAATATGTCGGTTATGAGTAGACAAATGTTGTGTTTATTAGTTTTTATTGTTGTGAGGACAGAAACAAAAGCAAGTTTATAATTGTAGTGACTTTTTAAATAGTTTTTAAAAGCAACAGGTACCTAATTGTAAATGTTTCAGTATTGTAATAAAAAAGAATGTGTGTGTACTTTGTACGCACGTAAGAAGATATTCTTCTATTATATAATAGGTAATTTAAACGAAGTAAATATACTTGAAAGGTTATTTGTACTTATTTTATTTAAAAATCAAACTAACTTTCTTATCTACCACTTTCAAAAAAGAAGAATATCTTCAAAAATTATATAATAATATACTTACAATCATAAAATCTATAAAAAAAATAAAAAAATAATAATTTCCTTGGAGCTTGAACCCACTTAACGTCTACCGCGCCTTACGAAAGTCGACGCCATTTCAAACTGCACCAAACTCTCGTATACGTCATGTGGGAATATACACAAACTAAACGTTTACACCATAAATTTATATAAATTTAATAAAATTATTAGTTTGATTTTTGTCGAAATAAAATACAACAAAATATAGAGTAAGAAAACGATATATGAGATGAAGATTTGTAGAAAGTTTGTTCGTAATCAGATTATGTAAATTAAAGCATTGCCTACTAATAGGTAACTACATTATTTTGTTTACATTTTCCAAATAGATAGGTATTGAAACTATTAGGTATTTCCAACTGAAACATTTAGAATTACGTACCTGCGGCTTTCCAAAACTATTTAGAAAGTCACTATGATTATAAATTTGATTTTATTTCTGTCCACACATCAATAAAAACTAATATTATACAATATTTTTGTTTACCGATAACCTCCATATTGAACAATTATTGACAGATCATTTCAAAATTTCAACACCCAATCAGAGCCCGTATAACAACTAATACCATACTGTCGGTGTGCGCATGCGCGCGGATCAATCAAATTTTACCCTCAATCGATTCGCCGCTAAAGAAGAATATCTTCAAAAATTACATAGGTACCTATTTGGAAAATGTAAAATGTAAGTACCTACCTTGTAGGTAATGCTTTGATTTACATAATTTGATTACCAAGAAAATGTCTACCAATCTTCATATAATATATATACCAAACGTTTCTTATAGAAAAAGATATCAAATGCAAAATAAGTGATTGATGTGATCGTTCATGGGTATTCTTTAATTTTTCCGACTATATATGTATATCTTTTCGTAATTTGTAATTTACTTCATGCATCTAATAGGTCTGGATCCGGCGTATGAAAAAAAAGTTGATTAATAGCAAGCTGAAAATTTGTTAATAGCTCAAGGGTGTCTAGTCGGATAAACTTTGATATATGGGAACACTGGAACAGGGGCAGTTTTAATTGTGGAACAGGTTAAAAATTTGTAACGGTCACACCACGAAAATGGCACATTTATTTTGTCCGACAGAACAGACTTAAACTCTCCGAACAGAGATTAAACTCTCATGCAAAAATTAGGCTGCTATTTATCACCTGTCATAATTCCTGTCATTTGACATATTCTACATATTCCACTCATTAAAACGCCCATTTGGTGATAAATAGCAGTCTGATTTTGGCATGAGAGTTTAAGTCTGTTCTGTCGGACAAAATAAATGTGCCGTTTTCGTGGTGTGACCGTTCCAAATTTTTAACCTGTTCCACAATTAAAACTGCCCCTGTTCCAGTGTTCCCATATATCAAAGTTTATCCGACTAGACACCCTTAAGCTATTAACAAATTTTCAGCTTGCTATTAATCAACTTTTTTTTCATACGCGGGATCCAGACCTATAAAGATATAAACAAAAACGATATTCTGCTGTTCTAGTTAATCCTGCCAGTCGCACGTGATCTCATAAAATAAATTTCCCATAAAGTGGAGATAATAATATAAACTATTAAAGAGGAGTAACTTCCTTCGGTATGCAGTAAGTATTGTTCCAGGGAGCGTTCCAGAAACGGAATTAAATTAAATGTGACGTCTTATTTTGTCGTTAATTGACATACTTCAAGTAAACTATCACGACAACCGACCCAGATTTGTTCAACTAATTATTCCGACGGGGAAATAATTAAGTTTCTAGTTAGTCAATATTATATCTCCTTTGGAATATGAAATCGGGGTAGGAGACTCAGCTATTGGACGTATTATACGAATTTAATATGAAATAAAGCGTTTTTTGGTATTTTTTCTTCTTCTTCTTTAAGTGCCCTAGCAATCGGAGGTTGGATATCATCATCGCCTCCTTCTTCTTCTTCAGGTGCCATCTTGGCTACGGAGGTTGGCAATCATCATAGCTATTTTAATTTTTGAGGCAGTAGCCTTAAATAGTTGTTTTGAGCTGCATCTAAACCATTCTCTCAGGTTCTTCAGCCATGAAATTCGTCTTCTTCCGATGCTTCTGCTGCCATCTATCTTTCCTTGTATTATGAGTCGCAGGATGCCATACTTCTCGCCCCGCATCACATGTCCGAGATACTGTAGTTTTTTTCTTTAATTGTTCAACTTCCTTCTCTTTACCTATTCTTCTCAGTACTTCGTTGTTCGTAACTCTATCTACCTAGGAAACCCTCATAATTTTTCTATATGTCCACATTTCAAAGGCGTTAAGTATTCTCATTGTCTCTACATTTAACGTCCATGATTCCACTCCCCAGTACAGTACACTGTATACGTAACATTTTGTTAGGCGTAATTTAAGAGCTAATGTTAAATCTTTGCTACATAGGACCTTTTTCATTTTCATAAAATTAGAACGTGCTTTTTCGATTCTGACTTTGATTTCTGCAGTGTAGTCATTATTTTCTGTTATAAGTGTTCCTAGGTAAGTGTACTTTTTTACTCTTTCGATCTGTTGGCTCTCTACTATCAAGATTTCGTTAGTATTATGGTTGTTTTTAATAATTTTCATAAACTTCGTCTTTTTGATATTGAGAGAGAGAGTCCGTACTCCCTACTACACGTTACTATTTTAGTCATGAGTCTTTGCAGGTTCTGTAAACTATCGGCTATAATTACTGTATCATCTGCATATCTGATGTTGTTAACTAAGACTCCATTTACTCTTATGCCGACTGTTTCATCTTCCAGAGTTTCTCACATTACCTCTTCAGAATAAGCGTTAAATAATAGAGGTGATAGTATGCAGCCTTGCCTGACTCCTCTCTTTATTTCCATTTCTTCAGATGTTTCTTTTTCAATTCTTACTATTGCTCGCTGATTGTAATAGAGGTGTGTTATTAGTCTTAAATCTCTTTCATCCAGGTTTTTAGTTTTCAGAATTTCCATGAGTCGATCATGTTTTACTTTATCAAACGCTTTATTGTAGTCTATAAAACAGACGTAAAGAGGACGGTTAACATCCAAACATCTCTGTGTCAGCACGTTGAAGGAGCATAATGCCTCTCTGGTACACATACCATTGCGGAACCCATATTGAGTGTCACTAATATCCAACTCCAGTTTAGAGTGTATTCTGGCGTGGATAATTTTCAGCAGAATTTTCAAGGTATGTGACATTAAGCTTATGGTTCGGTAGTTACTGCATTCTTTTGCATTCACTTTCTTTGGCAAACACACAAATGCTGATGTCAACATTTCTCTAGGGACGATTCCCATAGTATAGATAGCGTTGAACAGTTCTACTATTATGTCCAGGTTTTTCTCGTTGATAAACTTTATCAGCTCGCTAGGTAATTCATCTGGGCAAGCAGACTTATTGGTTTTCATAGAGTCTATTGCCTAACTAACCTCTGATTTGGTTATCTCTGGGCCCACATCTCCAGTTTGGCTATCCACGGATGTATTAGCTTCTCTCTGGTCATGAAATAGTTCCTCGATGTACTCCTTCCATCCATCATCACCATCTTTACTCTATGTAGCGTTGCTCTGAAGAGTTTTATAGAACTGCATTTAAACGATTTTCTTAAATTATTCAACCATGGCACTCTCTTTCTTCCTATACACCTTTCTTCTCTTACTGTATTACTTCTCTCTGTATTATGAGTTTTAGCATTTCATATTGCTGTCCCCTCATTACGTGTCCTAGATATTGTAACTTTCTTATTTTTATTGTGTTTATATTTCGTATTCTTTGCCAATTTCTCGCAATGTGTTCCGTGTTCTTTCTTCTGTGTCCAGCTATTCGAAGCATACTTATGTAGCACCACATTTCAAATGACTGTAGCTTATTTATTTGTTCTTGCTAGAATGTCTATTTGTGTTTGTTTTTGTTTAATTTTCGTTGGAGTTGTTTAGCAGAGCTTGCCATAATTATGGTGTCATCTGCATATTATCTTTTGTTGTTAATAGTTATTTCGTTAATTATTATTCCTTTACTCTTTCAGATAGTAATGAGATTTCAATTTCTGGACTGGGTTCTTTCAGATTTGGACTCTTTTATCTGGACTCTTTCAGATTTCAATTTCTGGACTGGGTTCGTTATTTATTACAATTTTGTGCACTTTGATTCCAGTAAAGGTTTGTTATTATTTTTGTAATACCCTTTTGTCTATTTTATCTTTAGAATTTGGACTAATTTTCGTGCCTTACTTTGTCAAATGCTTTTTCAAAATCAACATAAGAAACATGCACATCCACAATCATATCCAAGCATCTTTGAGCTATCCTATTAAAAGCGAATAACGCATCTTTGGTTCCTAGTTCATTTCTGAACGCAAACTGACTATCATCTATTCCTTCTTTCAGTTTTTGTTATACGACCATGTACTACGTTCAAGAATAATTTGAAGAAAACATGACTAATTATTTTTTTACTTGACTATGTTTGATTAGATGTGATCAAAATCCTCCACTTATGTAGCAGTACGTTCAGAAAATCGGTCATATTTGAATTACAAACCACGTTGACAAATAGATCAAGTGAAGTATAAAAATATAAAAATGTTTAATACTTATTATCTTACTCCCGAGGAAGGCAAATCCAAAGACATAAAAATTATAATAAATATATTTACTAAAAACACTATTAATATATTCTTTTCAAACCTTATTTGCAATGACACATACATAACTTGAAAGATTTAGCAATTAATAACATATTGTTCGTCCGCTATAACTTTTCCCATGCGTCACGATTCATTTTCAGTAGTAATAACCCAAGGACATTGATAATTGTTCGAAAAAATTTTATAACAGATTTCGAAAGCTTGTTGCTTGGAAACAGACCGACGCCGTAGGCGGAGGTCTGTTGCCTGTAAGCAACAAGCTTGAGAAAGTTGTTAAAACATTTTTGAGCATTTATCAATGTTCGAGGGTTATTCGGATAGAAAATTTTTTGCTTAATTAGAAATCCAATGAAATCAATTAATTTGTGGTCATCTGATTGAATACAACCAATAAAACCAACATTATACTGAAAACAGATCCCATGGGCTGTTTTCACTCAATCATGTAGCTATGGATACCTACATTTCGTTTCATTTCGATTTTGACATTTCAAATATTCAATATTTCAAAATGTCACGATTTGGTTGTAATACTAATGAGAATATTGATGAAGATATAATTTCAAAAATTATACCTTCATTAAATTTTTCTAATTGTTCCTTTGTTAATTGCACATTTAAATAAATTGTTTCTGCTCTGTATTTTTTTTTCATAACCAGCAAAAAATTTTCTATCCGAATAACCCTCGAACATTGATAAATGCTCAAAAATTTTTTAACAACTTTCTCAAGCTTGTTGCTTACAGGCAACAGACCTCCGCCTACGGCGTCGGTCTGTTTCCAAGCAACAAGCTTTCGAAATCTGTTATAAAATTTTTTCGAACAATTATCAATGTCCTTGGGTTATTACTACTGAAAATTTTTTGCTGGTTATGAAAAAAAATACAGAGCAGAAACAATTTATTTAAATGTGCAATTAACAAAGGAACAATTAGAAAAATTTAATGAAGATCCAGACATGTTAGTTTCTATAACTGATGAAGATGTATTTCCACTACGCATGCTGTTAATAATTTTATTATTATGTTCTTCGTCAATGTTCAAGTACGGTTTTATTGAGTTGGGATTGTTATGCCCCGTAATTTTTATAAGCTCTTGCTCCTGAACACCACTTTTGGCCAACCAACTGACCGCGGTCGATCTATTGGAGTGATTAGTAATTTTTTTCCTTGGTTTTCAAGCCAATCGCTTCGGCAGACGTTTTTGTCCAATTTTGAATCATATTTTTTCCAATGGGCATATTATCATACCAATGATCATTTTCGGTTTTCCAGTAACGATTTGTTCTTAGGAATAATCTATCCGTTTTAATATTTGGGCCCCTTTTTGATAACAATTTTTTAAATAATCTGACAGGACATACGTTACTGTCGTTGTTTTCTATTAAAAATTTGCTGTCAGTACACCTTCTTGAACCACCTTGGCAAGTCTTGCTGAATACAGGGTTATATTGTACTCGATTTGTTACAGAACCATCGTTATTTGTTTCAATACGAAAAAAGTCAATCAAACAAGCAGCAGCTTCCCCACCTCGCCAAGCTAATTCTACAGCGGTTATGTGATAGAATTTCCGTTGTAGCCCTTCAGGGGTGTCTTCGTTCCACAAATTTATCATTTTTGTTATTTCTACTGCACTCAATGCCTCTGAACTTTGTTTCCTTTTACAGGGATCCGATTGTAGTTTTCGTCGTATAGAATCGCGGGCAGCTCGCGCTTGTTGAAATACAACGCTTTTGAATGGGTCAATAATAACTTTCATTTCCTTATAATACTTTTCTTGTAAAAGCTTACTTGTTAGGTTCCACATGGTTTTGACAGTAGCTTCTTTAAACTCTGTACCATCTTTTCTTCTCATGTTCACAGCCCAATCCTTTAAAATTGACGCCAATTCTTCCACCGTCCGATTTCCATCTAATTCATATTTTCTATCATTGCAAAAGTCCATAAACGCTTTCCATACAAATTTTTTACTGTAAACAGTATTCTTTGGTATATTTGATTCGATAATTTCATTAATATTCTCATCAGTATTACAACCAAATCGTGACATTTTGAAATATTGAATATTTGAAATGTCAAAATCGAAATGAAACGAAATGTAGGTATCCATAGCTACATGATTGAGTGAAAACAGCCCATGGGATCTGTTTTCAGTATAATGTTGGTTTTATTGGTTGTATTCAATCAGATGACCACAAATTAATTGATTTCATTGGATTTCTAATTGAGCAAAAAATTTTCAGTAGTATTAACCCAAGGACATTGATAATTGTTCGAAAAAATTTTATAACAGATTTCGAAAGCTTGTTGCTTGGAAACAGACCGACGCCGTAGGCGGAGGTCTGTTGCTTGCAAGCAACAAGCTTGAGAAAGTTGTTAAAAATTTTTTGAGCATTTATCAATGTTCGAGGGTTATTCGGATAGAAAATTTTTTGCTGGTTATGAAAAAAAAATACAGAGCAGAAACAATTTATTTAAATGTGCAATTAACAATTCTTCCACCGTCCGATTTCCCTCTAATTCATATTTTCTATCATTGCAAAAGTCCATAAACGCTTTCCATACAAATTTTTTACTGTAAACAGTATTCTTTGGTATATTTGATTCGATAATTTCATTAATATTCTCATCAGTATTACAACCAAATCGTGACATTTTGAAATATTGAATATGTGAAATGTCAAAATCGAAATGAAACGAAATGTAGGTATCCATAGCTACATGATTGAGTGAAAATCGCCCATGGGATCTGTTTTCAGTATAATGTTGGTTGTATTCAATCAGATGACCACAAATTAATTGATTTCATTGGATTTCTAATTGAGCAAAAAATTTTCAAACAAATTAAGTCAAAACATAAAGTGAAACGTACGCCGATGTGTGCAGTATATAGGAAACAGTATACAAAATGTATATACACATCGACGTTCGTTACACTTTATGTTTTGACTTAAATTGTTTGAAAATGAATCGTGACGCATGGGAAAAGTTATAGCGGACGAACTATACTGTCTGTGTGCGCATGCGCCCAGGATAATAAAAATTCACTCTCAACCGCGCCTAAAGAAGTATAATTTCAAAAATTAAATAATTCTTTCTTTAGTTGCTAAATTTGATTCACCAATAATTACACAACGGTTTAAAGATTCGCGCAGAAGGCTCACGCATACTTAGATTTTACTCCCTACACTTTAACTACCGAAATAGACAATTTTATCAAAATCTCGTGACCTTTCCAGCAACCCTTAGCTACAAATTAGACCCTTTTGACACGGAGAAGATTCAATAGGGCTGCTTTTGCTGCGTTAAGCGATCTGACCCTAGAATCGTGTTACAGTACGCAGCGTGATATTTCAGTATCCATTTTCAAGATAAAGGAGTTGATACTTTTGTACATGTATAGGTATCGATCTCGTTTTCTTTGGGGAGTTCTAAGGGAAATGTATATATATACAAGAAACATTTTATGCTCGACGATAAGGATAGATGACACAAGTAGGTCGCAATAAATATATTTTCTATAGAAAACAATGGAGTTTCGGTATTTGAGTTTAATATAAAAGGGGCTGATAGGTTTAGGATTCGAGTTGAAAGTCTTGGCTTAAATATATTGCTTTGCGGAGAAATATCTAAAGCTAATCTTACAAATATTTCTGTATTTTAATACTTTCTGACAATAGCTTTTCATCTGAAACTCAAAACAAAAGTGTTGTATTGAAATACTAAAACATTGAGATACAATAGTATAATTTTTCGGGAATCCTTATTTCTTTATTTAATATTGACTACCATTCTAATATTTATTTATTTCGGGTAGAATAAGTTTTAGATAATTTAATAATTATATTTAGTGGCTTATCTCTGCCCTCTTTAAAAATGATGTCGAATAACCTTGTGTGTCTTCTAATTTACATAAATGCTGAATATAAATTTTTACTTATCCACAAGCACAAAATTCGCTTTGCGCATTATATACAAATGGATATGCTCCGTTGAGTAGGTACCTTTAGGACAGAAGGTACGACTCTACGACTTCGCTTCAAGACTTCAACGGTGAAAGAACTCCAAAATTCCGAACTTTTCGTGATTTGACGGTACCGTCGCGTCGCACGTGCATCGTGAATTCCATGGAAGGAGTCCGTTAAAAGGAGCGGTGATGAATTGAGTAGTCAACCTTGGGGCTGCATAGTTTACAAAATCCTAAAGAACACAAATTTTTAAGGTAAGCGATTTGCGCAAAGCTTGTGAAACCATATTACAGTACAACCTCGATAACTCGGATTAATCGGGACCGCAGCCGATCCGGGTTATCGAAAATCCGGGTTAGCCGGAGAATATGGTAAAAATTAATAAAATACCGTATACTTACAGATAAACTCCGTTATAACTGAAATACCATGAACTACACATCTAAATTATTAAAAACACTCAAACACAAACCTAAGCAAACGGAAGCAAACAATACAAGACTGTACAACACACAATACAGTCACAATCGAACGATGTTATGAACAGTGAAAACAGAGAACAGTTTAAATAGTCTTTTAGTCTTTTTTAAACAATGCTAAGAACAGTTTGAAATAAATAAAGGAGTAACAGGTGCCTGTTGTTTCCGATAAATCCGAGACAATGACCGTCGCTGCGCCGCCGCCCTGTGCCATGAGTCATTTTTACTATCGTATACATAGTTCAAATTACACAAATACACATTATCTCTCAAATATTATATTACATACTATCTCTTGCAAGATAATTCGGATGCAATTCCCCAGATTAAGAGACTGGGCCGATATCAAGCACAAAATAATCTGGGGAATTCCATCCGAATTATCTTGCAACGGATAGAACATTTTTATTGTTGAACTGTTTGTCTGATGAAAATCGGTCCGGGTTAGCCGGACTTCCGGGTTATTGGGGGCCGACTTATCGGGGTTCCACTGTATTTTAAAATCAATATTTTAACAAGTTAGTTTTCATATTTCCTGCAGTTTTCATACAACAATACATACATAATTTCCTGTCTATCTTATTTCCACTATCCTTATGTAACTGTATGCATCGAAACAGAAGTGGAAGATCAAACAAATAGAGCAAACAGAGACGCATGTTGCCTGAATGAAACAATATGGAGAAACAAAAATATCGGAAAAAGAGTGAAAGGCAGAATTTACAAAACAGTCATCAGACCAATAATAGCATACACGGCAGAAACACGATCTCATACCGAGAGAACAAAAAGAAGGCGACAAATAGCAGAGATGAAAAACCCTTCGAAAAATCGATGGCAAGACACTGTGGGATAGATCTAGAAGTACAGATGTACGAAGGAGGTTCAAGGATAACAACATAAACTGGGTAAGAAACAGAAGAGAAGAATGAAACTACAACAGAAGTCAAATGATAACAAATATAGTAGTAAGGATGGCGACTATGGCGAGAGAGGGTTCCCCAATAGGAAGACGATAGTACGACAAGTTACTGGAGACTGAAAAAACAGACAGAGTCATGTCAACATAAAAAGAAGAAGAAGCTTTTAAAACGAGCTGAACAGTATAAAATAACTTATTATAATTGCATCGAGCAATAGATATTGATGCATAGATTATTGAACAATGGAATTGTAGAGAATAAGAGAGGAAAAAATGGAAAAAGACCTGGCAATAGTTAGAAGGTGCGTGAGGAAGCTGTCTTGGTTTTGAGTTGCTGAAGATGATTGTGCAGATTAGAGGAGACAAGATTCTCGCGCAAGGAGTAAAAAGCTAAAGTTTTAAATATTGTAAAGATAAGATAAAGTTCTCAGGCGTGTATTTTGTAAGTAGATACTATTTGTTGTGCAAATTGAGTAGGAGAGCAGTGGCGGCTTGTCCTATGACGCAGGTGAGGCAGTGCCTCACCAGTATATCAATCGACTATTTACGTTATTTCGTTGTTTTATAATCAGTTTTTTAAAGATAATTTAGCTTTTTGAAATTTCCTAAATACAGTGGAACCCCGATAAGTCGGCCCCCGATAACCCGGAAGTCCGGCTAACCCGGACCGATTTTCATCAGATAAACATTTTGATTTTCAATATTTTGTATTTTTCAATTTAATTGTGGCTTATTTCCCATCAAAATAGTTAATTATCAGACAAACCTTTCAACAATAAAAATGTATGTAATATAATATTTGAGAAATAATGTGTATGTGTGTAATTTGAAGTATACGATATTAAAAATGACTCATAGCACACGCTGCAGAAACAACAGCCACCTGTCTGTAGTACCTATTCCTTTTTATTTCAAACTGTCTTAGCATTGTTTAGGAAAGACTATTTAAAAAATTCTTTTATAAACAATGGTCTTTAGTTTTCACTGTTCTTAAATAGCATTACATCGGTGTACTGTATTGTGTGTCTTGTATTGTTCGCTTCCGTTTGCTTACGTTTGTGTTTGGTGTTTTTTTTAGTAATTTTAATGAGTAGGTACTGTGCATATTTATAAATATATTTCATGTTATTTCAATTCTAACGGAGTTTATCTGTAAGCATACCGTATTTTATTAATTTTCACCATATTCTCCGGCTATCTCGGATTTTCGATAACCCAGATTGGCCGCGGTCCCGATTAATCCGAGTTATCGAGGTTCAACTGTACCTTTATTTTTCTGAAAAAAATTAAAAGCGGTACGGCCTTGACTCTTTATCTTCTTATATATCCGTCTTCCACGTGCCATTCCAACTTTCTCAAATTATTACAGTTGAAGCTAGCCTCACACCATCTGCAACAGTATGGGACAACGCCAACAGTAAAACCGGCAAAATTTGAAAAATGTGCCACCGATTCTAGGAACAAAATTCAGCCATCCTCGAGGCTTGCCTCAGGCTCCGCGCAACGGAATAGGAATAGCAAAACGGCCTCAGGCTCCGCGGAACGGAATCGAAATAGCCGAACTGAAATGACTAAATTAATAGTTCAAGCACAAGTCTATTGCAGATCATAGCTTTCTATGTACACGCGGTATATACGAATGGATTATTATATTTTAGAAGTTTATGGATATGTATTTAAAACAGTGTTCATTTTAAATCATTGTTCATCATCACCTAATATATTGTTCTGAAGGTCTGAAGCTATTTCTTTGTGGTATTTATGTAATTTATTATTCTAAATGAGAAATAAGATTATACAATTTAACTTAAAAAATGATTTTATTAACGTTTCTACTTCCACATCGAACGTTTACATACAAAAGAAAAGTTATAGTTATTTTGTGTTTCATGTTTCTTTTTAAATGTATAACTACATAATAAATTATTTCTCTTTATTTATTTGTTACATTTACATAAAAAAGTAGTTTTTAAATGTTTAAAAAATGTTGTATGTTGTGGTTGTGTTTTTTTTGTAAAATTTTTTTGAACATACTTATTAAATCAGAGTGAGCAAAAGATTTAAGCGAATAATATTGCAGCATGATTCCCATAGCCTTAGCTTATTCCCCATATCTTCCACGATTTTTGAAAAAACTCACACTCTTTTGTTAAATCAACTGTTTCCTCTCAATGTCTGTTGTTAAGTAACCATCTATTCCAATTCGTCGTCTTACTTCCTCATTTCGAATTCTTTCCCTACAGGATATACCTAACGATCTTCTAAACACATCCATTTCTACAGCTTCTAATTTTTTCCTGTTGTACTCAGTTATTCTCCAAGTTTCTGCTCCGTAAAGTAGGCTGCTTTTAATAAGTGTTTCATAGATGTTGTATTTTCGCTGTATTCCTATTTCGGAGCTCCAAAGTATTCCATTTAGGCATCCAATTGTTCTTCTAGCTTGTGTTACCCTTTTCTTTATTTCCTAATCGTCTTTACCCGTTCTATCGAAGATTACTCCCAGGTACGTGTATTCACTACAGGATGTGATTTGTTCATTATCCTCTAGTTCGATATTGGATAACTCAGCTCCTATGGGTAGGTATTTAGTTTTTTCCACATTAATTTCCAAGCCCCACTGTTCATATTCCTCCTTCAGTTTTCTTGCCATATACTGTAGGTCGTCTTTATCATTAGCTATGATGACTTGGTCATCAGCAAATTGTAAGATATACAAACAAACCTCTCCGAGGTCTATACCCATACCGTGGCATTGACGTTTCCACTGGTTTAGTGCTTTTGCAACATATATCTTGAACAAAGTTGGTGAAATACAGCAGCCCTGATAGCTGATACCTGCTGATGAAAATATCTTCTCGAGACTGCCTAAAGCTTACTACTGATGTTATTTTTAATATTTAAATGATATATTTTTATGGAGGATTTTCCTACTATGAAAAAATAAATCGAAATTTCTGTGTAGGTATTTGCTGAAAAATGTAAATGAAAGTGGAATCAGTGTTTTCCATTGGCAAATAATCAACTTGTCAAGAACCACTTGTATCTAAAATATAGCATCAAGCTTGCAGCTTGTTTAATTTAGCCGGATCGTTTTTTATGTCGAATTTAAACGTTCATTTTTTTTGTTAAGCCTAAACTTACAGGATTTGTAGTTAAAAGTATTTATGAATAAAAAAGGTTTTGTAAAAAGCAACATTTTTGTACATTTTTTAATTTAAAATAATAGGCCTGGATCCCGCGTGCCAAAAAAAGTTTATTAATAGCAAGCTGAAAATTTGTTAATAGCTTAATCGTGTCTAGTCGGACAAACTTTGATGTACGGGAGCACCGTAACAGGGGAAGTTTTAAATGTGGAACAGGTTACAGTTTTCGAACGTCAGCCTACGAAAACGTCCCATGTATTTTGTCGGACAGAAATTTCAATTGATTTCTTACCCTTTCATTAAACTATCATTGTAAAAATCAGAGTGCTATTTATCACCAACATAATTCTTGTCATTTGACATGTTCTACGTGTCGGACTTATTAAGATACCCAAAATATTTGTCGGACAAACATTTTGTCATATATTATATAAAGTTTGCTATTGAATAAACAATCTGCTAGTTTTCACAATCATAAACTTGTCAGGATGACACGTTCCACAATTAAAACTTCCCCTGTTCCAGTCTTCCCATATATCAAAGTTTGTCCGACTAGACACGGTTAAGCTATTAACAAATTTTCAGCTGACTATTCTCTCGAACATAATACAAAAAGTAGAATATCAATGGCTGCTCAACCTGAGAGAATGGTACAGAGGTACGTTCAATAAAATTTTCAGAGCTACCGTCTCTAAAGTACGAATAGCTATGATGATTGCCGACCTCCGGCGCGGGGATGGCACTTAAGGAAGATAACTTTTTAAAACTGTTATCTTTTTATTATAACCATATACTCTTTGTTTCGCAGACGACCAAATACTAATAGCACAAGACTGCGATGATATCTGTTGTATGGTATAGTTAGACCCAAACCCAGACATCCAAAGTGAAAGTTATCCTCCAACACCAAATTGTTCTATATGGTCCACATAATGTTCAGAAAAGAGTCACACCATTTTGAGCGACGGGTTTAGGGGGGAGAGGGGGGAGAAATCTGCAAATTCGTAGTTTTTTACGTTTTTCGTCAATATTTCTAAAACAAAGCGGTTTAGCATGAACAACCTTCTACACAAAATTGTTCTACATTAAATTTGAAATAAAAAAGGTCCTATGCATAACCCTTCTAAAATGAACGGTTCCAAAGTTACGGAGGTAGTATAGTATAATTGGTCCAAAAAAAAGCCTAACCCAGACATCCAAAGTAAAAGTTTTCCTTTAACACCAAATTGTTCTATATGGTCCACATATTGTTCAGTAAAAAGTTACACCATTTTGAGCGTCCGGTTTGGGGGGAGATGGGGGAGAAGTCGGTAAGTTAGTAGTTTTTTAAGTTTTTCGTCAATATTTCTAAAACTATGCTTTAGCGTAAGGAATGTTCTATAGAAAAATATTCTACATAAAATTTAAAACAAAAAAAAAATATTCTACATAAAATTTAAAACAAAAAAGGTTCTATACCTAATTGTTATAAAATCAACGGTTCCAGAGTTGCGGAGGGTGAAAAGTGGAGGTTTTCGATACTTTTTATATTTACCGATTTCTCCCCCCTCTCCCCCCTAAACCCGACGCTCAAAATGGTGTGACTTTTTTCTGAAAATTATGTGGACCATATAGAACAATTTGGTTTTGGAGGATAACTTTCACTTTGGATGTCTGGGTTTTTGGTATAGTTGTATCATAAATATTGCCCAAGAAATATAAAAAGTATCGAAAGCCTCGACTTTTCACCCTTCGTAACTCTGGAACTATTGATTTTATAACAATCATGTATCGAACATTTTTTATTTTAAATTTCATGTAGAATATTTTTGTATATAACATTGTTTACGTTAAAGCATAGTTTTAGAAATATTGACGAAAAACGTAAAAAAACTACTAATTTACCGGCTTCTCTCCCATCTCCCTCCCAAACCGGACGCTCAAAATGGTGTAACTTTTTACTGAACAATATGTGGACCATATAGAACATTTTGGTGTTGGACGAAAAATTTTACTTTGGATGTTTGGGTTAGCCCTTTTTGGACCAGTACTATACTACCTCCGTAACTTTGGAACCATTCATTTTAGAAAGATTATGCATAGGGCCTTTTTTATTTCAAATTTAATGTAGAACAATTTTGTATAGAGGGTTGTTCATGCTAAACCGAATAGTTTTAGAAATATTGGCGAAAAACTTAAAAAACAACGAATTTACCGATTTCTCCCCCCTCTCCCCCTAAACCCGACGCTCAAAATGGTGTGACTTTTTTCTGGACATTGTGTGGACCAAATAGAACAATTTGGTGTTGAAGGATAACTTTCACTTTGGATGTCTGGGTTATGCCATCTTTTGGATCAACTATACTATACTATAATAGAGGAATAAAGGAAATGGGAACTAGAATACGAAAAACCAAATATATGAATATCGGTGGAACGCAACAGTACTTGATACTAGGAGGAGAAACAATCGGTAAATGTAACGAATATAAAATACCTGGACATGAAATCACGAATGATGGAACACTGGACGGAGCTATTAAAGAACGAAATATTCAGGGCAGGAAATCAATTACACTCTTTGAAGGATTGTTTGTGGCTCTCAATAAATGGACGTGATTTACTTTTAATTTTTGTTTTTCAAAATGTCTTAAATTACTGACAACAAACATAAAAGACTAAGTGTAACATCAGGACTTGGACATGGAGACCCTTTATCACTGTTGCTATTCAATTTGGCCTTAGACCACGAAAACGATGGAACGACAACTTACTAGAGGCACATTGAAAAAACAGACAGAGTCATGTCTATACAAAAAGAAGAAGAAGAAGAAGAATATGTAACAAGTAAAATATCATCTGAGCTGACAGGAGGATTTGCGAATCGAGGATCAAAACTATTGTTGTCATTTGCTGATGATATAGGTGCAGTCACTCAATCTACACAAGAGACGTGAGAGAGTTGTTTTCACAACTCTAGGAGAAAACAGGTAGTCTGGGCCTTCAAATAAATGAAGAGAAGACGAAATACATGCTAATAACCAAAAATACAAGGCCAAGGAGTTAGGCAGAACATAATTATTAATGGCCACAATTTGGAATTGGTAAAAAAACAGTTTAAATATATGGCGGTAATCACACATGATAACTACATCTCTAAAAAGAGGTCTCAGCAAGGATAGTTGCGTGGAATAGAACATTATACTCCCTACCATCATTATTAAGATCTAAGCAGCTAAAAAGACAATCTAAATTAAGACTAGCTAATTATTCGCTAAGATAAGATGGGCAGTTCATGTAGTAAATCAGAGGAAGACAGAGTGTTAAAGACGGTGTTTTTTGAAAGACGATAGAAGATAAGTAGGCAGTCCCAGAAAAAGATGGAAGGATGATGAAGAATCGAAGTATCCTGAATTAGCAAAGGCTGCTTGTAGAATTATTTGAATATTTGAAACAACGATGTTAACCATTTTATTTCACTTTAAAATTCGTGAAATCCAAACAGTGAGAGAAAAATTTAATAACTTCTGTACACTTTTTAGATAATTGTTTAATTGCGGCTCTCGAAACATTTCAAATTTTGAAAAATGGCTCGGACTATCAAGGAGCCTGGCCACCCCTGAGTATATAGAATATATCATTTTAGTAGTATTCTAACTTGTGCCATCGTGTAACGATAATATAACCTAGTAATTTATTATTCAAGCGCCACACACAAGAGTACTGATTAAAAAAATAACAGGAGAAAGGAATCCATATAAATAATAAATGAAAATTACCCAGTGTTCACCAACTAACAATTCCAATCTAAACTACAAAGCTAAATATAGAATTGGAACCAATTAGCCAGTTGTTATTGTTAGAATTGGAAACGCCCTTATAGATTTCGAAAGATAATAGAGCAGAGAAGCATTTCTTGGCTTCTGAACAAATAAATAGTTTAGTGAAGCTGTGCCACCATCATTCTTCTTATTGTTTCTGTTGAGTGTGCCTGCAGACACAGTTCTAGCTATTTCTAATATATCATTTTGTAACAATGCGCCACGTACTTAAATTAGAAACCTATAAATTTATTTCTACGTACGGAACACAGTATAAAATTTACTTATAGAGGTGACTGAAATGGATTAGTATGTTTAAACCAGCGGTTCTGAATATTTATTTATTCGATAACCCACAATATAGCGATGGATTCGACCGTTATGATGGAAATTTATTTTATCTAACAAATGAAACGCTGAAAACTTTTATTTTCAATACTTCCACAAAATTTATTCTAAGTCAATTAGGACAGTTAATGAGGGTATTTGGCTCCGAAGTCCATCCTACTACATCGATTTACTTGATATTTTCACAGTAAGTAGGGAATAGCTCGAGAAACAAAGTCTACTCTATGCCGATGTGCGCTTTTATCTTGGGGGTGGTTTCCACCCCCTCTCGGGGGTGAAAATGTTTTGGTTAAAATAGCCACGAAAAAGGCTAGAGAACCTAATTTTAAGCAAAAACTGTTCTATGATTATTTTTTCAAACCTCAATACTTTTTGAGTTATTCGTGGTTGAAAATTGGCCATTTTCATTGAAAAATGACACCTTTTCAGCCGGATTTTTGTAAATACCTTAAAAACTATGCATCTACCAAAAAAACTATATAAAATATTTCTGTAGGTTATAAAAAAAACAAAGAGATTCGTTCCTTCATCAATCTTCTAGTTAAAACACAAAGAGGGATATGGTAGGTAAGAAGAGTTTGTTTTTTTTTTCTGCGTGCTCAAATCGGTGTATTCAACTTGAAATAACAGAGAAACTGTCGACTTTAGGTGTATAATGCTTTTGTAGTGCTTGAAAAGACCTTTAAAATAAGCAATACTAATTGTCGATTACATGCAAACTAAGCGAGATATTCTGCAAAAAAGGTAATGACTAACGTATTTTAAGAAGAAATTTAAAAAGTATATTTAACTCCTCATCCATCAGAATTTAAATACATCGTTTTCCGTCTACAATAATTTTTATTATAGTGTTATTTCTATGTTCAAAAAGTTGGGCTGGATTAAACTGAATGGTTATTGAAAAACATAAGATCAAATTATAGATCGCGTTTTTAAATGTTCTTAAAAATCTTTTTTTCCTCCATGTAACTCGAAAAAGATACGAGAAACGAAAAACAGACACCACACAAAAATCTAGGGCTTTTTCAGATAATTTTTTTTTATTTTTCATTACTGTGTCTCTTATCATTTTCAAGTTAGATAGAGAAAAAGCAAGATTTTTAAGAAAATTTAAAAATGCACTCTATAATTTGATCTTTTTTTTTTTCAAAAACCATTCAATTTAAACCCGTCCAACTTTTTGAACATAGAAATAACACTATAATAAAAGGTATTGTAGAAGAAAAACCATGCATTTACATTTTGGTGGATGGGGCTTAAAATTACTTTTCATTTTTTCTTAAAATACATCAGTTATCAATAGAGCTCGGGAAATATGCACTTAAAAACCCTAAAATATGCATGCAAATATGCACAAAAAACAGTTGAAATATGCACTTAAATATGCTTTTATTCATTTAATGCATATAAATAAAGAAACGCAGTAATCTTTGTTTTGAAGGTATTTATGTAACTATTTATTTGATGCCAATGGACTGTCGAGGCATTTAAGCTAAATAAAAAAATATTTATTTTATGCTAAAGTCATAAAAAATATTCTATAAATTTCTATAACCTACATCATTATATTCATTTATTCGATATATTTATCATCATTCTTTATTATTTATTATTACAAATATTATTAAAACTATACATTATTAAACTTTTTTCTACATTTTCTACAGAAAAACAGCCGTAGGTATATTTATCTGATTGTAATTGTTTAAACATACACGGAAAAACTTCTTCCTACTTCACATGAAGTTAAAGAAGCAAACTTAAAATATTGTTTAATTGAGGGTTCTACCTATAAAATTAAATTATCTTGAATTATTTTTTGATATCTCTCATTTTTCTTTAACACCGTGCAGAATTTTTGATACACTTAGTTGGTTTCACCAAGGTGTTTAATTATTTCATTTAATGAATTGATAATTTCAATACTTTGGTCTAAAGAAATGTTTCGCTTTTCTAATTTAGCAATTGGCAAAGCAATATTTACAAAATTGGTTTGGATATGTGTCAAATTACTTTTTAATAATGGTTTTTTAAAACATCTAAACATTTTTCATAGCAGCTGAGTTACGTCTCGTCTACATCGAAACTACAAATGACATCTCAAATTCTCTCAAAATTATCGGTTAAGAAATTTACAGACTTTAACTATGTTCTCCATCTAGTTATCACAGGTTCAGGTGGTAAAGGCACATTAGGTAAACGATCTTTATAGACCTATACTCGCAGAAGGGCTTTTAAAAATATATATTTATATTTGATACAAGGGTATAGACCATTGCAAATTCCATTATTACAGCTTGTAGCACCCTGCTACTCTATTTGTGACGCGTGTTCTAGACAAGTAACAAATTTGAAAACTTTGGTCATATGGTGCAGCATCACTTAACAATAACAAAATGTTTTCACTAACAAAATATGACTGCATATTGTAGAGCCCCTTCGTCTCCTTTATTCGTCGCCTTATAAACTGTAAAAGGCAGATATTAAGGATATTACCAGAAAGTGGATCCACGAGAATTTTCACATTTATTGTTTAGATTTGAGACTTCTCATTTCTCTTTAAAATGCATCTATGCAAAAAAGTCTAAAAATATGCAATTTTAATAAATGCATATGCACTTAAAAAATTTATCCAAAATTGCACTTAATATGCATTTAGCGTATTTCCCGAGCTCTAGTTATCAATTTTGTTTGCAGCATATCTCGCTTAGTTTTAATGCAATGGAATTTTAATATAGCTCATTTTAAAGGTCTTTTCAAGCACTACAAAAGTTATTAGCAGCATTATACACCTAAAATTGACCGTTTCTCTGTTATTTCAAGTTGAATACACCAATTTGAGAATGTACCAAAAAACAAACTATTTTCACCTACCACATTCTCGTTTTGTATTATAACTAGAAGATTTGTGAAGGCAAGTGTCCCTTTGTTTTTTATAACCTACAAAAATTTTTAATATAGTTTTTTAGTTAGATCCATACTTTTTAAAGTATTCCCAAAAAACCGTTCGGAAAGGTATTTACTCTGGGCTAATTAGCAAAATTCATGGAAAAGTTATTTACCAGCAATTTTATTGCTGGAATCGAATTATAAGATCCTATATAATATTAATAATATAGGTATGCATGCAAAGTCCGCAGATAGTGTGCTACTTTTTTTATAAACAAAATGGCGCCGACAAATCGTATTTTTTTCAATTATTGCTCTATAACTCCGAAGATTTTAACTTTACAACAAAAACACCCAAATAAAAATTCACCGCAATTAAATTCTGCATAGAGATATGTTTTTCACGATTTGCTCCGACGAAAATTTTCCTCGGAAAATGCGGGTTTTCCTACCAAAAACTATAATTTTCAAATAAAGTTTTAGGTAAGTAATTATTAATCAATAATTAAATCACTTAGTGAAATCAAAGACTTCTTGGTATGGATTGTAATTCCAGAAGCTGGTGAAAATTAAACGAATATTTTAGCAACAATTCAATTATTAATTAACAATTTACGATCGCAATAATAACCAAAATAATCATGATACATTGATCAAACTTATAAAAATTATAAAGATGAGATGCTTGTTTAATATTTTATCGACAAAATATAAATTTTTCTTTTTTTTGCATAATCTTTAAATTTTGAAAAAAAAATAGTTATAATACGTTGGTCTAATTAGTAAAGTACAAAGAAAGGTTATTTACCAGCAATTTTATTGCTTTAATCGAATTATAAGATCCTATATATTATTAATATAGGTATGCAAAGTCCACAGATAGTGTGCTACTTTATTTATAAACAAAATGGCGCCAACAAATCGTATTTTTTTCAATTATAGCTCTATAACTCCAAAGATTTTAACTTTACACCAAAAATACTCAAATAAAAATTCACCCCAATTTAATTCTACATAGAGGCATGTTTTTCCCGATTTACTCCGACGAAAATTTTCCTCGGAAAACGTGGGTTTTCCCAACAAAATCTCGAATTTTCAAATAAATTTTTTGGGCCAGTAATTATTTATCAATAATTATATAGCTTGGTGAAATAAAAGCTTTCTTGGTATAGATTATAAATTCAGAAGCCGCTTAAAATGAAACGAATATTTTAGAAACAATTCAATTGTTAATTAACAATTTACAGTCGCAATAACAACCAAAATAATCATGAGACATTGATCAAACTTAGAAAGATTATAAAGGTGTGATGCCTATTTAATATTTTGTCGACAAAATATAAATTTTTCATTTTTTTGCATAATCTTTAAATGTTTAAAAAAATTGTTATAAACAAATTAACATTTCTTAGAAATTGTTTATTATATTCTAATGTTAAAAAATACTTAAAATGCGTATTTCATAGGTCTTGAAAATGAATGCTTTAAAAACATTTTCCAACCATTTGCAAAAAAGTTAGGAAACAGCAAAATAAATATACGATATTTCCATTGTTTATAATTTGTTTTAATTGTTTCAAAGCTTAAAAGTGAGTCTATGGTACAATCTAATTACTCACAAAGGATGTCAAAAATTAGTACAATGGTTATATTTTAATCAAAGATTAAAAATACTTTTTTTTGTAATTTTTAGCGCGAAAGTAGGCTTGATACAGAGCCGGAGATAAAATGTTCACTCGAAGCGACTGACACGCTTAAACTCGCGCGAGTTGTGTAAGTGAGCGGGTAGCTACGGTACTGTATTATTCTACTTTTGCGCGTGTAAATTACAAAAAAATATATTTATAATCTTTAATTACAATATAACCATTAAGCTGATAATCGATATTGTTTTATAAATAATTAGCTTGTACTTTAAACTCACTTCTACGCTTTGAAAGAATTAAAAAAAATTATTAACAATGTAGTAATCTTATGTTTACTTTGCTGTTTCATAACTTTTTTGCAAATGGTTGCAAAAAAGTTTTAAAGCATTCATTTTCAAAATATTTGAAATGCGCATTTTAGCTAATTTTTAAAATTATAATATAATAAAAACTTTCTGAGAAACGTTAATTTGTTTATAACTATTTTTTTTAACATTTAAAGATTATGCAAAAAAATAAAAAATTTATATTTTGTCGACAAAATGTTAAATAGGCATCTCATCTTTATAAGATTTCAAAGTTTGATCAGTGTATCATAATTATTTTGGTTATTATTGCGACCGTAAATTAATAATTAACAATTGAATTGTTGCTAAAATATTCGTTTAATTTTCACCAGCTTCTGGAACTATAATCTAAACCAAGAAGGCTTTTAAGTCACCAAATTATTTAATTATTGGTAAATAATTACTTAAACTTTATTTGAAAATTAAAGATTTTGTTGGGAAAACCCGCATTTTCCGAGGAAAATTTTCGTCGGAGCAGATCGGGAAAAACACGTCTCTATGCAGAATTTAATCACGGTGAATTTTTATTTGAGTGTTTTTGTTGTAAAGTTAAAATCTTCGGAGTTATAGAGCAATAATTGAAAAAAACACGATTTTCGGGCGCCATTTTGTTTATAAAAAAAGTAGCACACTATCTGAGGACTTTGCATACCTATATTATTAATATATAGGATTTTATAATTCGATTCCAGCAATAAAATTGCTGATAAATAACTTTTCCCAAAAATTCTCCGATAATCAGTCCAGACTAATTATGTTTCAATGAAAATGGCTAATTTTCAACTACCACGAATATCTCAAAAAGTACCTATTGAGTTTAAAAAAAAAATTATAGAATTGTTTTTCCTTAGAATTAGGTTCTCTAGCGAATTCCGTGGTAATTTTAACCAAAAATTTTTCCACCCCTAAGAAGGGGTGGTAACCACCCCCAAGATAAAAGCACACATCGGCATAGGGTAGACTTTGAATTAGGAGATAAGTAGAGGCTAGGTCCAAAATTTCATTAAAATCCATGCAGTATGATAGAATACATAGATGGTAATACATTGGAGACCATGGAACCACAAACGAAAAAGGGGAAGGCCACAGATGCGATGGTCAGATGACCTGAAGAAACACACTAGGTCAAAATGGATGCAAATTGCCCAAGATAGAGAGGCATGGAAGAAGGAAGAGGAGGCCTATATCCAAGGATGGATGTTTAGGGCTGATTAGATAGATGATAGAATTCGGAGGTAATATCCTATTCTTGCTCCCATTGACTGGCGTAAATGTCACTACACAGCTAAAAGTAAACGCAGTTTCTGTTTCCTTTCGATTCAGAGGATATTCACCATCCCTAGACAAATGTTTCTGTCTCTTAGACGTCTTCAGTAGGGATACGTGAATACCTCTGACCAAGATGAAAATAAACGAGTAAACGAGAGTGTTACTCTGATTGGAGTATGAAGGGTACCATTCTCGTTGGAACTTTACCGCGCTGAGCACATGGGACGTGAATTATAAATTGTAAAATTCCCTCATCTTCTTTAGTCTTAGAATCCGCTATGGCTTGCAAATTTTAGAAGCCTCGGAGGTGTAACCAGAGAAGGTTCCCATTGTTTTCAATCTGGTGGGATGTAGAGTACCTAATATTTTTGATGTTATTTTATGTGCTATTAGATATACTTTGTGTATTGGAAATCAGCTACAATTTTAGTTGATTAATGGGAAAAAAGTAGAGCTTTAATTATTAAATGGAAATAAACTCAAATAAAATTGCGGTTTATGCCTGTTTAAGTACACTATACAATATAAGAAAATCTATTATTTGTATTTTTTCTGTATGTTTACAGTCATTCCATAAAAAAACATATACATATTTAAAAACCATTTCAAATACTCCATTCAGTCCATTGATTAAATTGGTTGCATGATACGAATTAGACAAGAAGATTTCAAACGTAGATTCCTTTAATTATTGCTAGTTAACACGAACCAGAAGAGGTAAAGACCGACATACATTTTACTCGTAAACGATGTTATAAAAAAGTTGTTTGCATTCTGCTTTCTTAGGTCATTTCTTTTCTAGATTTTATGTTTACATGTAAAAATAGTAGAGCTGATAATTTTCAGAGTTTATTACACGAGGGTCATGTAGGTTGATTTGATAACGAAACAATTTACATTTACAAGAGCTGCACTATACAGGCTGTCTTTTCTTCAAGAATTTTACCCATATTAAATTATTTGGTATTTTACAAATTCTTATGGTCTGCTGTAACGTTATAAACGTCACATCCTTGCTATTTTATTTTCTTTTCTTTAATATTTCATTAATAATATCTTCTTCCTATATCTGTTTTACCTGTTTTCCTCGTTAAAAACTTGTTTGGCGGCTTTTCCTGTTATAGGCAATTCTCTTTACATTCTAACATCTCATTCTATCAAAGACGTTATTTATCTATGTTCTATGTTATATATTTCACTGTCATTTCGATGACATGACAGTGACACTTCATCCCCGTTCATCAACACAAATTATTTATGGGGGTGGTAAAATAATACTTTATAAAACCCAGGGATTTTAAATAATGCCTCAGTTTTATTCATCAGACCATTATCTCTTGGGGTAAGAAATGCATTATTCTACTTTATTATATTTATTATATTCCTACATTCACAGTTTTTTATAACCATTTTTTTTTCGTATCTAACCTCAACTCTCTACACGTGTTTGCTGGGTATTTTGTACCCTTTTTATTAATATGCACGTAGAAATCAAATAAGTTAAGTAGTAATCATTACTATTAATTAATAATAATTCTATTGTTGTCATTTGCTACCTTTTCCGATTACTGGCAAAAGGAGCACTTTGGTTTCTGACTTCTTGATGTCACTGATACGCACTCTCAGTCTCTCCATTTGGGAGGAGTCCTGAAGCCTTCATCACCGGTGATGCCACTACAAGGCAGGACATGATGGATGCATCTCAATATCTGCAGCGACCAACACCTCCAAAAACTAGAGCTACAGTGACCTGAGGCCGATCATCTAGTTTAGGTCGAGAAATCAACAGCTGTACCACCCGACATCAAGAAGATCTATCGTCAAATACCAAAAGCCACATAAGTGTAATCCGGAATTGTTAGCTTTGGGCAAGAATTTGAGTGTGTTTGAATATACATGTACTATACATCACATTTACTTTATATTTGTACTATACATAATGTACTATAATGTACTATACATCACATTTACTTTATATTTTTAATAAAAATAAACCTAATTAGTTAAAATTGTGTTTTGTTTGCTTTGCTTCCCTTCTAAATTTTCAGAGTTTATATCTAAGATTAGGACAAGACGAACACACACTTTGGGAATCTGAGCTAGGCTAAGGTAAGCGATAATTATCATAGTTGATTAAAGTATTATTTTTCAATAGTATTTCGATTATCTTTGGTAGTTTATCGGGACAAATTAAACCGCTACTAAAAATTTTCTTTATAAAAAGTATATTTATTAAAAAGCCCTAAAAAAGGCTACACATATCACAAAACGTTTTCGCTCTCTAAAAAGAGCATCATCAGTGTTCTTACAGGCTTGACATGCTGAGCCACCAAAAATACATCGGTTAAAATATCGACTAAATGTCTCACATTGGAATATTAAATATAAAATCCAAAGGATAAATAAAATCCCTTAGGATCTGTCCTAAGGCATTATATGACTTCCATGAAGCACGTGGGTTGATAAGTAAAAATTATGTGTCTCACCGTAAATTCAGTTGACTCTCACCGTTCTCAATGTGAAGACACATAATTTTTACTTAGCAACCCAAGTGCTTCGTGAAAGTCATATAATGCCTTAGGACAGATCCTAAGGGATTTTATCCATCCTTTGGATTTTATATTTTTAATATTCCAATGTGAGACATTTAGTCGATATTTAAAAGGTTTTAACCGATGTATTTTTGGTGGCTTAGCATGTCAAGCCTGTAAGAACACTGATGATGCTCTTTTTAGAGAGCGAAAAACGTTCTGTGATATTTGTAGCCCTATTTAGGTTTTTTTTAAAACAAATATACCTTTTATAAAAAATTTTTTTCATCAAATTTATTTGTAATTAATGGTATACATCTAGCTATAGGAAATTCTTCCTTGTGGACAATTAATTAAAATGTAAAAATGTTAGAATCATTATCAGTCGAACATTAGTGTTAGAAAGATTTGTGGTAAGATAAGACTGGTGATATATGGTGATAGGCTTCTTATCAGTAATAAGCCATGTTCTCCAATTATTCTTGAAAATGATACATGGTTGTATAAACAAAAAAACTGTACGAAAGAATAATTATTGTCAGTTTGCGTTCAGAAACGGAGTAGGAACCAGAGATTTATATGCTTTTAATGTGATAGCTCAAAAATGTATGGATATTAATGTGGATGTGCATATTTTGTACGTTGATTATGAAAAAGCATTTGACAAAATAAGAAAAAAATTAGTAATACTTCTAAAGACAAAAAACATACACAAAAGGGACTTAAGAATATTAACAAACTTTTGCTGGTATCAAAAAGAACAAATTGTAATAGATGACGAATCTGGTTCAGAAATTGAAATCAGGAGAGGAGTGATTCAGGGATGTATTATGTCTCCATTACTCTTTAATGTATATATTGAAGCCATTTTTAAAGAAGAATTACGATCTCAAAGTGAAGGAAGAATAACTAATGGAAGAACTACTAATAACGTAAGATATGCGGATGACACGGTGATTATAGCACACTCTGCTGAACCACTCCAACTACTACTAAACTACATAGGCGGTTTCTGTGAGTATGGACTAAAAATAAATAAAATAAAGACTAAATATATGATAATAACGAAGAAAACAAATATACAAAAAAAACATACATTTGGGAGATGTACCGATAAAATGGATTCATAAAAACCAATAAACAAATAAATAAAGGGTTAAAAAAATAATGATAGCCACCTTGTACGATCTGCTCTACAAGGTGGATATCAAAGATTCCGGATTGGAGCCCAATAGGAAAGAGAAGAAGAGGTAGGCCACGAAGATCATGGAGGGATGAAGTGGACGAGACCTTAGAGATGGAGAATGGCAGAACAGAAACGACTGGATACGTTGGTTGAAAGAAGGAAGGCGTATATAGAAAAATAGTGATCAAACAACAGAAATAAGGGCCAAAATAGAAACACCAAAAACAAGAAAACATAAATAGGCTATTGTCATTCGAAATGTGGTAATACAGAAGGATGCTTAGAATTGCATGGACAAACGAGAAAACGAACAAGTATTGCGAGAAATGAGCAAAGAATACGAAATAGGAAACACAACAAAAATAAGAAAGTTACAATATTTGGGACACGTAATGAGGGGACAGTGATATGAAACGCTACGATTAATAATACAGGGAAAGATAAGAAAATTAAGGTGTATAGGAAGAAGGAGAGTGTTATGGTTGAAAAATTTAAGGGATTAGTTTAAATGCAGTTGAATAAAACTCTTCAGAGCAGTAGTAGATAGAGTAAAGAGAGTGATGATGATATCCAACCTCCTATCCGCTGCAAAACAACGTTGTTACAAACTGTATCTACCCAACTTATTCGAAGGATTCTCCGATAGACACAGATTTCAAAGGCTTCTAGATTTCTGAGTGTTTTCGTTAAAGTCCAACCTTTGACATCATATAAAAGAATAGGGAACACATACCACTTTGCTTATCAAAAAATTTTGTAGTATACAGAATCACGAAAATATGCGGGGAGATAGAAGAAACAAACATTTGGACAAAGATTAAGAGAATACCTACATGCCTTTTTTAACTTTTACATTTCAGAAGAATCATAAAGAATTAAAGATGATAAAAGAATAATAAAAATGAGCCCAGTAAGCGTTAAATAAAACCATGTCTTCAAACTTGATATACTTAATATGTAAAAGTAATAAAGTTAAAATAATATGGTTATAGTATTTCTCTTGCTATCCCGTTTTACATACAATTTTTTCAAAGTAAATAACAGAAATGCAAAAGGTTTGTATATGAAATGCAACATAATAATATACTGTTACTCATTATTGTAATAATTATTATGATAACGATACAAATTTCTTGCAAAATATTATTTTACGGATAGAGAACTAACCTTAAAAAATGCATGATATGTATATGTTACAGTTCAAGTTGATTATCCAGTTGGAGTTGACTCCAACTAGTTGAGAGTCAACTCTAACGGCTGGTTTCAGTAAAAGTTGATTATAAATATAAAATGAAGATTTATATTCAACATTTACTAGTAAAAGTAGACTCCAACTAGGAAAAGTATACTCTTCCCAATGCCATTTAGTAAAAGTTGATTCCGGTTCACACAAACAGCCGATTCTAGAAATTACATGTTACTGAATATGTTCAAATTAGTCTAGGCTGTATCGTCGCCCCCGTTAGGTAAATTACTCCGATTCGAATTTTTTTGCACAAACTTACTCAAAAAGAGGTCCTTATAACAAATCTACTGGGTGCCAGGCACTACTTGATCGATAAATTGTTTAAACATTTTTTTTAGACAAATTCACAAAAATAATTTTTTCACTTCGAACAATTTTTTTATAGATCATTTGGGTTAGTCTGAGCAAAAAAAGTATTTCGTGATTTTTCTCTAAAATTGATTGTTGTCGAGTTATACGCGATTTAAAATTTGACAAATGCGAAAATAGCCACTTTCAAGGCTTAATAACTCGGTTAAAATCCATTATTAATTATTATGAAAGTCAGAAAGTGACCAAATCAAAGTTTATAGCCCCCTCTACAAGATCCAGCAGAAATTTTTGTCACTACAGTAGTCTCTCTCTTTATAACGATTCCCTATATAACGATAATTCCTCTATAACGATCAAAATACTAAACATTGTTTGGTTCGTCATAAGGACAATGTATTAATTCTTTCTCTATACCGATATCGTTCTCTCTTTATAACGATAACGTTTCAATATTCGATGACCTCACTTTTCAAGAAACAACTGATAACCATTTGCGTTTGGCAATAACTAAGATAACTAAACCATGAGAACTTTAAGAATTAAAGATAACACTTAATTGAAACACAGGGAATAACTGAAAAAGCTGTTGCGTAGGTGTAACTTGATAAAAAGTGATTAGTGAGTGATTCATTTTGTGGCTCCAATTTAGCAAAAATTTGGTGGTTCAAATTTCAATCCGATATGCAGGAAGTTGAGTAATACACGCTTTTATCGTCCGGGCGGTGTGCCTTAACTGTTTTCACACAGATGTTGTCCTCTATTGACTATTGACGATTTCTAAGTTTCAATTTCGGTTGTATCTCGGTCTGTGAACAGTCAGGATGTTTTCTGAAAAGCATAGAGTACTCTCGGTTAAAGAAAAGTTATCGATAACTCGGGAAATAGAGAAAATTAACACAAGTTATTTAGTACAGTATGATTACTATTACAATAACGATTTTCTTCTCTCTCTCTCTGTATAACAATCTCTCCTTATAACGATGAAAATTCCCGGTTCCTTGCATATCGTTATAGAGAGAGAGGACTGTATTTTATTACTAATCCTTATCTTTAATTGTTAACAATGAGCGCTAAGTGCGTATTAGGCAGCCGTCAATGGTGAGTGCTAAAGAGATACACCATTCCGGCCGTCCAATGGTGATTCTCACTCGCATTCGCATTGACGGCCGCCTCAATACACGCTTAGCGCTCATTGTTGATAATTAAAAATAATATCTTATTAATGAAATAATGACAAAAATTTCTTCAGAATCTTATAGAGGTAGCTTTAATTTTTGATTTTTTTAGTTTCTGACTTTCATAATATATAATATCGTATGGCATTTTTGCCTTTCGGACAGTTCCGGCGCCAATTACATCTTTAACCCTGTTTCAAGTAACTAGTGTCGATGTACACTAGCCCAGGGGGACCGACGGTGTAACGTGCTCTCCGAGGCACGGTGAGACGGCTCGTGTCATTATTGGAAATGAAAATGGTTTGTCTTTGGCAGGACCGCAAATAATGATTTGTACCACCAGTGGTACATGTACCACAGATTGAGAACCGCTGATTTACATAATATGAGATAGAGTAGATAAAAATTATTTTTGTGAATTTGGTTAACAAAAATTGGTTAAACAATTTTTCGACCGCGGTACCGCGTGACACCCTGTGTATTTGTTATAAGGATTGTTATACGGATGTATTTCTTTGAGTAAGTTTGTGCAAAAAATCGAATCAGAATAATTAACCTAACGGGGGCGACGTTACAGGCTATACTAATAAGTAGTTGAAACGGTCCAAACAAAGAAACGCACACTCATCAAAAATGCACTTGCGATTCTCGTATAATGAACATTTACTGAATCGATCCAGGAAGAGTCAACTCCAACTAGTAAAAGTTGATTTAAATTTTTAAAATCAACTTTTACTGCTCGTTTCAGTTGGAGTTGACTCCAACTAGTTGGAGTCAACTCTAACTGAGAATCAACTTGAACTGTAACATATATACAAATTTCTTACATTTCCTGTAACGCTTTTTCCTGGAAAACTCCTTTAACCCCAACGTATGCCGTTCCTTAACCCCTAATCCCATCAAAATTCAATAATTTTGATGGGATGAAATCTGAAATCAACCCTAAAAATCTCGGGGTCAGACTCTTTAGCATATCTCCTATTCACAACTCGCAAAAGCCGATGTACAGGGAAAGATAAGAGAAGGAAGGAGTATAGGAATAAGGAGATTGTCATGGTTGCAGAATTTAAGGAGATGATTTAAATGCAGTTCAATATAACTCTTCAGTACAGCAGTAGATAGCGTAAAGATAGTGAAGATGATATGTTTACAACCATGTGGAATAATTAAAAAATGTATCTTTTTATTATTGTTCTGACCACTTCCGTAACATTTTCCATCCGCTGCAAAACAACCTCGTTATGGACTCTATCTACCCAACTTATTCATAGGATTCTCCTACACTCCTACATACTCAGATATCTCAAAGGCTTCCAGTTTTATGACAAGTGTAACCGTTAAAGTCCATCCTTCGACACCATAAAAAAATAGAGGGCACAAAACATCTTACTAATCTAATTATGTACTGTACATAATCACGCAAACATGCAGGGAGATAGATATGAAGCAAGAAAAGATCCAAAATGACAACATGTTTGGACAAATATTAAGAGGATATCCTAACAAATTTAATTCTAAATTCCAGACGAATCATAAAGAATTAAAGATGCAAAAAGCAGAAAAAGGATTAACGAAGAAAACGTTAAATCTTAAAAAAACCACGTCTTCCAACTTTTATGTAATAGAGATAACAAAAATTAATATTAGGTTTATATTTCTTTTGGCATTCCATTTTACTTATAGTTTTTTCAAAGTAAACAACAGAAATGCAAAATGTTTGTATATGAAATGCAACATATTTAATTTACTATTTATTATTATAATAGTTATATGATAGGAATGCAAATTTCTTGCAAAAATTAGATACTATAAGCAGATATCTAACCTTAAAAATTCATGATATATACAAACTTCTTACATTTCCTGTAAAGCTTTTTCCTGGAAAACTCCTTTAACCCCAACGTATGCCGTTCCTTAACCCCAAGTCCCATCAAAATTCAGTAATTCACGAAATCAACCCTAAAAATCTCGGGGTCAGACTCTTTAGCATACCTCCAATCCACAACTAGCGAAAAATCGCCTTATACACGTCACCGATCATCATGAAACTTCTTTTTTCGAACATATTACATAAAAGCACATCTACCTTCAGTCATAACATTCACTAAACGTCAAAATTGAGCACAATCTGTCAAAAATTCGCCGCGACGAGAAACTGCCGAATGCGTTGAGTGCGCTGCGATCCGTGGTTGACGGAACACTGAAAACAGAAGAGAAGAGCACCCTCTACCGACTGTGAATGATCCGTTCTCCCTCCACTTCCCAGGCCGGCGCTAAAACCAGCCAGATTGCTATCCAAAATTGTCAGTTTTTTCTATATTATTGTAATAAGAAAATTAGTTGTTTATTAATTAGTTAAATATCAACATTAGTCATGGAAGGCGAAGGGAGGATTTTTCTGCAAGTAAATGACCAAAAATATACACTCCTGCTCAAAAAATCAGGAAACTTGAATTTTGTATGTTTTTTAAGTTCATAAGCAATAAACAACTCAACAGACGCAAGAAATACAACATACAACAATTGAATGATAGCGAAACTCATAATGAATGGAGTAATAGAATAAAACTGAATGCAGAAACTATAAACCATATGCAGATAAGTGTACAGGGCCGCGCCGTCCACGTGTGCAATGTGTGCGTCGCACACAGGCGCCAGCAATTAAGGGGTGCCACTAGAGTTGTTACAAAAAATTTACGCGGGTCAAAGCAACACTTACCCATTTGCCGACCTTGCCACCCTGTATATCTCAACTTCAAAGGTAGGCACATTACGTATTGATTTACAATCTGCATAAACAAGAAAAATCCTGTAAAGACATATGCAGCCAAAAAATGTTTAGGAGATAAAATATATCAACATAAAAAAGCGTCCACTATACTACTCGCAAAGTTGATCAAAGTTCAGCGAGCACGAGCGTGTGTAGAGAGGTACTTCATGCGACTTCCATTCTGTGTCGGTTTTTGCGACCGAGTCAAAGACTCGAAGTTAGTTTCTCCCCACGCGAATGTGTTCCACGAAGTTGAACGAGTGTATAGAGATGCACTTCGGGCAACTTTCTCTAGTACTTCGTCGAGGAACTTCGCGAGAGTGTAGAGCTCACTTACATTCTTATGCTTAGTCCACATATGGTATGAAGTTCTAATGAAAGTTAACTTCGTTATCAAAATTTTACAATAAAAACAATGAATATGCAGCAGGCTTTAAATGCTTTACAAGAGTTAAAACAATTCTTGCTCGAGTTTCGGACAGATAGCAAATTTAATGAGGTTATTACTACAGCAAATGAAACTGCAGAGAAACTGGATGTGGAAGCCTAGTTTTCAACCAGCCACACACTACGGCGTCGGAATAAAAGCAGACAGTTCGATTACGAACATAAGGACGAACGGATTTTGGATCCTAAAGCCGGCTACTCACGGTAGTTCGGTGTCGTTTGACAAGATAGTCGATGCTATCCATTTCTGAAGACAGGCCAGTCTGTCTGCGGTCAAATTGTACGATTTCGTTGAATGCACAGTAACACACGATCAAAATGTTTGCCAATTAGTCGAATTCGACAAAGTTTAACGACGCCACATTACCGTGAGTGGCCGACTTTAAATGTCATACAAAGTTAATTTCTTTTATTGTGTACCAAACATTAATTTCGGTAAATAAAATGAAAATTTGAAATCTTTCAAATTTTTATATAATTTGAAGGACAGTACAGAAAACTCACAATTAAAACTTTTGTGTAGAAATTTGAAAAAAAAATAAGACTTGAACATCTAGGTATAGAGGGAGACGATTTGTTTGAAGAAATTATACGGCTTCAGCCTTTGTTAAAAGAATTAAATAATGATGTTTGTAAAATTTTAAAATTTATATTTTTAAACGAATTATCTGCGGTTTGCCCAACTTTCACAATAGCTCTTCGGATTTTGCTCACTCTGCCCAGATCTGTTGCCACTGCTGAACGATATTTTTCTAAACATATTTAAGGTCGACTATCAGTTAAGATCGGTTGACAAATTTATATCACTCTATATTGTCGTCAGTATTAGATGAAATTGGTATTCACCATATAAAAAGATTTTCCAAACTGAAGGCGCGAAAAGTGAATTTTTTATAAAATAACTATTTCATGTTTAATAGGAAATGGTTGAATGCTCGAATATATGAATTTTATGAAAATAAAAGGCAGATATGAATTTAATAAATCTTCCTTAAGTATACTTTCGCTCCTAGAGCATCATTAGGGGCGTTTCGTCAAATTAGGAAGGTATCCTTGTACCTCCATCTTCGATATATGTACCTAACGTAGTACCGGCATTTAATTTTAATCTGTTTTTTCTTTGTCCAGTATGTGCTATATGTTAATGTCTGCCATTATTTAATTTAAACAAATGTTACGACATTCAAGGATACCTTCCAATTTGACGAAACGCCCCTGGTGATGCTCTAGGAGCGAGAGTATACTTGTTCAAGATTTAATAAATGCAGTGTCGATATCTCTGTTTTTATTTCCATAATATTTCATGTTTGCTTTACCTATATCTTTACTTTTTTATATTGTTACACCAAAGATTTATTTTTATTTAATTATTTTAACTTATTTTATTTTCCTGTTGCATGTGTGAGAATTTTTAGTTATTTCTGTTGGGTTACAATAAATAATTGGTTATTTTTTTCACACTGTTTTATTTAACGACACGAGTTTTAACAAATTGCGTATTTTTGGGCGCCATTTAATGTTTTGCACACAGGCGCTACAACGTGCTGGCGCGGCACTGTAAGTGTAGAAGAGAAATGGGAATCGATTAAACTTGCCGTACATCAAAATGCTCAGGAAATCTTAGGATATCAAGAAGAAGAACGGAAAGAGTGGATAAGTGAAAATACCTGGCAACTTATTAGAAAAAGAAAGGACCTCAAAGCCACATTAAATAGAGCACAAAGAAGTGACGACAAAATTAAAATAGCCCAAGAATATGAAGCTGCAAATAAACAGGTAAAAAAGAGTGCTAGAGGAGACAAGAGAAAATGGGCTGAGGGAATGGCTCGAGCAGCAGAAGAAGCAGCAGCAACAAATAACCAAAGAGAATTATATAGAAACACCAAGCACCAAGGAACACAAACAATAACAAACCACTAAAAGACAAAAGAGGGCAAGTTCTCACAACGACAGAAGAACAGACCCATAGATGGCAAGAGTATTACCAAGAACTCATAGCAGAGCAAGAAAACGAACCGTTTGCGCAAGAAGACCATGCAGCAGGACCAATTGAAAACTGTTTAAAAATAAATGCAGAGAGCCCAACGAAGAAAGAATTAAGTGAAGCAATCCGTCACCTGAGGAATAACAAAGCAGCAGGAATTGACGGTATCCCATCCGAATTGTGGAAAGCTGACATTGAGGGAACAGTGGAGTTACTGGCACCATTGCTGATAGAGATATGGAATGAAAACACGTACCTACAGAGTGGAATAATGGAATCATAATAAATCTCCCAAAAAAAGGTGACGCGCAGCTATGCGAAAACTGGAGAGGAGTAACACTATTGTGTTCTATAAATAAAATACTAGCCTCTATTGTACATCAAAGAATTAACGTCGAAATCGATAAAAATCTTCGCAAAGAACAAGCGGGTTTTAGAAGGGGAAGATCCTGTATTGACCAGATTGCTACATCACGTATCATCATAGAAGAAATTAAAGAAAAGAATGCAGCACTGATAATGACGTTTGTAGACTTTGCCAAAGCGTTTGATAGTATAAAACACAAAGCTCTTTGGAACATTTTAAGCCACGCGAAAATTCCACCTAAGATCATTAGAATAATACAAATGATGTATAACCGAACAACATTCCAGGTATTGCATAAGGATCAAATGACGGACAAAATAGAAATAGAGAAAGGGGTAAAGCAAGGCTGTATACTCTCACCTCTACTCTTCAATATATGTCTCAACTAGATTTTACAAAAAACCATAGACAGAAAAAACGGAATCCCTTGGAACTACTTAGATGGTAAGAAACTGGCTGATATGGAATATGCAGATGATATATACCTGGTATCCCATACAATAGATGATATGCAGAACATGCTAAGTAAACTGGAGACAGAGGCGGCAGAAATTGGTCTCCGAATAAATGTCAATAAGACAGTTGAGATGAGAATAGGCCAACTCCGACAGGAAAAATTATATATCAGTAAAGAAGAAGTAAAACAGGTACAAGAATTTTGCTACCTAGGAAGTATACTTGGCGTACATGGTGGAATCGAGGCGGACATTAAACATCGACTTAGAAAAGCACAACAAGTATTTGGAACGCTCTCAAACATAAGGAGGTTAACACAAATTAGTCAAAACACCAAAATAAGACTGTTTAATAGTAATGTTAAAACAGTATTACTGTATGGATGCGAGACCTGGGCAATAACAGACGGAACTGTCAAAAAACTCCAAGTATTTGTAAACAGGTGCCTCCGAAAAATTTTGAAAGTATATTGGCCCAACATCATAACAAATCAAGAACTCTGGAAGAAAACCAAACAAGAGCCAATTGAAATTGCAATTAAAAGGAAAAGATGGAATTGGCTGGGACACACCCTGAGGAAGGACAACTCAGATATAACAAAGAAAGCTCTAAAATGGACAGTAGCAGGACGAAGAAAGCAAAGACGACCCGCAACGACCTGGAGAAGAACAATTGAAGCTGACTACAAAGGTATGAGAGAGAGCTGGGGAGAGGTAGCAGCTATGGCCAGAGACAGAGTCCAATGGAGAAGCTTCGTGGATGTCCTATGCTCCTTTACGGAGTAACAGGAAATAAGTAAGTAAGTTCATAAGTCTTCAAAGTTTAGAAAATCCGGACACTTGCATTTTGTATATTTTCTATAAGTGTTCTTCTTCTTCTTCTTTTACTTCTTGGAGTTCTTTTGTTTAAAATCATCTGTTAAATTCTGAAGCTGCCTCTGGTTAATTTCCTGGGAGGTAGATTGCCAACTATCCCTCCAAACTTTCATCCTATCCATTCTGGAGTTTCTCAAGGAAGTGTCCTTGGCCCATTCCTGTACCTCCCCTATATAGCAGACATACCTACAAATAATGATATCCTAATGGCTACTTTTGCTGATGATACAGCAATTCTAACTTCAGACGCAGATCCTGAAGTTTGTTTGCAGCATTTTACCTACAAGTGCTACAAACCTGGCTTGAACAATGGAAGATTAAAGTTAACGCCGAAAAATCGACAGCAGTTATTTTCACAACAAGAAGACAAACATGTCCCCAAGTACACATCAATAATATACCAATTCCACAAAAATCTGAAGTAAAATATTTAAGGCTGCATCTAGATCAGAAGCTTACTTGGAAAACCCATATCAAAGCCAAACGGACACAGCTAAATATAAAAGTTAGACAAATGTACTGGCTACTTGGAAATAAGTCGAAATTATCACTTGAGAATAAACTACTGATCTACAAGATCATCCTCAAACCCATTTGGTCTTACGGAATTGAACTCTGGGGTTGCAGTAAACCTTCCAATACCAAGATCCTACAAACTTTCCAGTCGAAAGCCCTACGAACAATAGCCAATGCTCCATGGTACGTTTCCAACCATACCATACACAATGATATTGGTATTCCATTCATAAAAGAAGTCATTGACCTTCAGGCAAACAGAGCCAAAGAAAGAAATTCCACGAACGATTGCCAAATCATCAGAGAACTATACCAACCACGACTATCCACTAGACATCTACATAGAACTTGGCCCGAAGACCTTGAGGAATAGGTGAAGACTTGGAGAACCGTTAATGGACTGTGCCCGCTACAAGCCGCATACCAGTTAACATATTTGCTAAATACTCCTGTAATACTTAGTAGATTTTAATTTGCTGTAATAAATAATTAAAAAAAAAAACTATCACTCCATCTTTTAGGCGGTCTTCCGGGGGGTCTTGAACCGGGTGGGTTATTTTCTAGGGCAATTTTTGGGAGTCTACTATCATCCATTCGTCTTACATGGTTGTACCACATCCTCTTGTGCTGCCTTCCCCATCTTACAATATCTTGAATTATTTTGCATTGCTCTCTAATGTTTGTATTTTTCACCCTGTCTCTTCTTGTTTTCCCCACTATTGTTCTTAGGGTTTTCATTTCGGCAATACTAAATTATCTCAATTAAAGATAGGATCCCTCCATATATAGTCGGTTCGCTAAACTCAGACACAACTGGCTAGTGATTTTGGTAGGTAATTTTTTTCTTTTTTTGCCAAAATTGGGAAAATTACTAACTATTTAGTAATTATTAACTATAAACTAAAATTACTTACTAAAATCACTAGCCAGTTGTGTCTGAGTTTAGCGAACCGACTATTGTAGTATGTATACCGGGTGTCCCGAAAAGATTGGTCATAAATTATACCATAGATTCTGGGGTCAAAAATAGGTTAATTGAACCTCACTTACCTATATACAATAGTGCACACAAAAAAAGTTACAGCCCTTTGAAGTTACAAAATGAAAATCGATTGTTTTTCATATATCGAAAACTATTAAAGATTTTTTATTGAAAATCGACATGTGGCATTCTTACGGCAGCAACATCTTACAAAAAAATTAAAGTGAAATTTGTGCAACCCATAAAAATTTTATGCGGGTTTTGTTCCTTTAAACCCCCCCCCCCCCCAACTTTTGTGTACGTTCCAATTAAATTATTATTCTGGCACCATTAGTTAAACACAATGTTTTTAAAACTTTTTTGCCTCTTAGTACTTTTTCGATAAGCCAGTGTTTATCGACATATTTTGAATATTTATCGAATCCACCACATATTTGTATATGGTTAAGTATGATTATAGAGACCTGTTAATAATCTGAAAATTTATTTATAATTTACATTTTTAGGTATATTTTGAAAAAGAAGCCACATCTCGGCAAAAGGTGACTGGTCAAAAAAAGACTAAGAGGCAAAAAGTTTTAAAATCACTGTGTTTAACTAATGGTACCACAATAATAGTTTAATTGGAACGTACACAAACATTTGGGGGGTTTAAAGGAATGAAACCCCCATAAAATTTTTATGTTAATATATTAAAAAAGAAGCCGCATCTCGATAAAAACTGGCTTATCGAAAAAATACTAGGAGGCAAAAAAGTTTTAAAAACGTGTTTAACTAATGGTACCACAATAATGAATTAATTGGAACGTACACAAAAGTTTGGGGGGGTTTAAGGGAACAAAACCCCCATAAAATTTTTATGGGGTGGACAAACTTTACTATAATTTTGTTTTAAGATGTTCCTGTCATATGAATGATACATGTCCATTTTCAATAAAAAATCTCTAATAGTTTTCGATATATTGAAAAAAATCGATTTTCATTTTGTAACTTCAAAGGGCTGTAACTTTTTTTCTGAGTACATTTGTACTAAGGTAAGTTAGGTTCAATCGAACTATTTTTGACCTCAGAATGTGTGGTATAATTTATGACCAATCTTTTCGGGACACCCTGTATTTTCCCCCATTTTAACTGCCTATAACTTCTAAACGGCTTAAGTTAGAAAAATGCGGTTTTCGGTGAAATGTTTTATTTTAGTAAAAGTTTTATCTGAATGTATTGAATATTTTATCGCTTTCAAATACGAAAAGAAAAATGGCGGATTTTTGAAAAAAAAACGTTGTTGAATTTTTTTTAATGGAACACCCAGTATGTTTTCTTGTAAATTGAAAGAAAGGTCATTCACCTATCCAGCGATATAAAGTTTTTCAAAATCGGTTGTCAAATCACTGAGTAATTAATTTTTAAAATGAGAGGTGTAACGTTTAAAAATTATTTGCTCAGTCATTTGAAAACCGATTTTAAAAAAATTTATATCGCTGGATAGGTAAATGACCGTTTTTTCAAGCGACAAAAAATATACTGGGTGTTTGATTAATAAAAGTCAACAACGATTTTTTTCAAAAATCCGCCATTTTTTATTTAAAAGCGATATAAAAAAAATGGTCATTTACCTAAAAACTTGAAAAAACGGTCATTTGCCTATTCAACGATATAAAAAATTTTAAAATCGGTTGTCAAATGACTGAGGAATTAATTTTTAAAATGAAAGATGCAATGTGGAAATCACAACATAATATCAATTTGCTTAATTATGTTATTTAGGTATGTGATATCCACGTTGCACCTCTCATTTTAAAAATTAATTACTCAGTGATTTGACAACCGATTTTGAAAAACTTTATATCGCTAGATAGGTGAATGACCTTTCTTTTAATTTACAGAAAAATATACTGGGTGTTCTATTAAAAAAAAGTCAACAACGTTTTTTTCAAAAATCCGCCATTTTTCTTTTCGTATTTGAAAGCGATATAAAAAATTCATTCCATTCAGACAAAACTTTTACTAAAATAAAACATTTCAGCGAAAACCGCATATTTCTATCTTGAGCCGTTTAGAAGTTATAGGCAGTTAAAATGGGGGAAAATATAAGTGGACACCCGGTATAATATAATATAAGCATTTGCGCTCAGCTAGGAATTATATTATGTATGTATTTACACACTTCAAAAATACTTTTCTTTTTTCATTCATTTGTCATAAATGTGTACAAAATTATATTAATATTTTTCAATGATTTTGTAAACGTATAAAATATGCCATTGAAGTATTTTAAATTTTTAAATTTATTTCATTCCACCTAAAAAAAAAGTAAAAAACGAAAAAATTACGTTTTTGGTGGGGGGAGGGGTGGCGTGATAAAATTGCGCTCTCTTAGTCTATAAAAAGGGGAAAATCCCCGAAAACCCCCGAAAAAACACTTATTAGGGTTTTTGAAAGTGACGTACCTTATGGAAAAATCTGAAAAAAATTGAAAATATATTTTTTGATAAAATCCTACATTAAAAAAAATTAGACCTACAGCCATCTCCATAAAAAAGTTATAAACATTTTTTTGGAAAAAAAAAGAATGTGTGTGTACTTTGTACGCACGTAAGAAGTTATACTTCTAAATATGATTTCAATGAAATAAATATACTTTCGGACAGTTTATTTGTATTTTATTTAAAGATTAAATTAATTTTTACTTACTACTTTCCAAAAATTTTTATTAAAACAATACCAAAAATTAAAGAAAGATTAGAAAACACCAGGATTCGAACCGGGGTCCTCTTGATCTCCAGTCCAACGCTCTACCACTGAGCTATACACTTTTGTTTATCCGGGCTACAAGATTTCTCAGACATAGTGACAAACAGACGAAGTGAATTATAAAATACTTTAAATATTATTACTTATTATCTTATTCCCGAGGTAGACAAGTCCAAATACACAAAAATTATAATAATAGTTACCTATTTATGATATAAAAGTACAGTGTTAAGGCACGTATGTGAAAGTTTCGTGTGAAAGATTCGCTTCGCTCATTCTGCAATTCACATAAGTGCCTTAAAAATATACTTTTTAACACGTACCTATATCATACAATATTTTTTCTACAAACGTCTTATATATCAACAATTATAATTTATTCATTCTCAATTACAGAACAATACCTACAAAAACTTTTACTTGAACTTGACTGACATTCCATTTTTATATCTTTCTTGACATTACATCAAAACTGCCTATATTGTCAATACGTAAATCAGAATAACATCTACAGTGGAACCTCGATAAGTCGGCCCCCGATAACCCGGAAGTCCGGCTAACCCGGACCGATTTTCAACAGACAAACATTTCAACAATAAAAATGTATGTATTATGTTAAAACATTTTATCTGTAGCCGCTTCTGGAATGTCTTAAAAATATCGAGTTTCATTGATAAAACTTGGCTTGGACCATAATATAATATTTGAGAGATAATGGGTGTTCCTGTAATTTGAACTATACGGTAAAAATGACTCATGGCACACGGCGGCAGAACGACGATCATTATCCATTATCTGTCTATCACAAACCACAGGCACCTTTTATTCCTTTATTTATTTTCAACTGTTTTTAAAAAATTATTTTTAGAACAATGGTCTTTTAAACTTTAAACAATGAAAGAGCCACTGTTCTTAAATAACATAACATCGTTCCGATGGCAGACGAAATTGACACAACCGAAACTGACTGAGTTTTTTTTACCTAGAAATGAACAATACTCTATACTGTCTATACTATACTCTATACAATATACAACTATAATAGGTACGTTAGATGTGTACTGTGCATATATATTTCATGTTAGTTTAATTATAACGGACTTTATCTATAAGTATAGCGTATTTTATTAATTTTTACAATGCTCTCCGGCTAACCCGGATTTTCGATAACCCGGATCGGCCGCGGTCCCGATTAATCCGAGTTATCGAGGTTCCACTGTACTTTTATTTTTGTATATTCTAACAAATTTTAATAGTTTTTTTCTACAAACGTGTTAAAAATGCAATAATACAGTTTAAATTAAGTTTTAAAAAGCCTTTTAAACCACCTTTTTCAAATTGCGCAAGTTGTATTATTAATATTAATGTTAATAAATGAAATATAAATATTTTGACGTTTCACAATTTGAAAATTCACTTTTAACTGCACTGCCTTAAAAATTTTAAAGCACTGGTGCTTTAAAGTAGCATTTTTAACGCTCCTATGGAGTGCTATAAATTGCATTTTTAAGACGTTTGTAGAAAAATATATTTAAAAACACTAATATATTCTTTCCACACCTTTTCTGGACTGATACATACATAAATTAAAACATTTAGTAACTAACTCCATACTGCCTGTGTGCGCATGCGCGCAGATTAATAAAATTTCACCCTCAATGAAATCGCGCCTAAAGAAGTATAACTTCAAAAATGCATTTTGAGGTTATAACGCACACTCAGCCTACGGTTCTATAAAAAAATATACATGTTTTTAAAAGTCTCAACTAGGCCTGTGAATTTTTTTAAACTTTTAAATTGATTACATCCCACATAAAAAAAAATAAAAACGAAAAAATTACGTTTTTATTAGGCCGGGGGGAGGGAGTGAGATGGACGTGGGGGTTAAAATTGCGCTGAGTCTTATTTTTTAATCACATTAGAACGTGAAAAATTGAAAAAAATATACAAAGCAATAAAATACTTTTATTCCATGAAGTGTTAAAAATATTACCAGCACTACTACTTACTTCATAATGGATTTTTATAGAGCCCGATATCTACAAAACCAGGTATTCGCGCTTAGATAAACGTAGCAGGAGTTCATGAAAACTTACAAGTTCGCATGAAAAGCTCACTACACTTTTCATTAGTCTTTCGTTTATGTCAGAGGCGCTACGACGAAAATGAAAATGCACACGGATAAAACCTGGAAATTTCAGGAAGTGGAATATTGTTCCTGCGCTCGAATGACAGGAGCGCAGGAACGATTTACAGTGTCTTGTTACAATTAGATACATTACTATTTATAACGTGGTTTTTAGGTAAATTTTATTTAAGTTGAGGGCATTTAATTAAGTGATCATTGAGGTATATTTTGGTTTTTTAGAAAAAAGTCTCATCTACCAAAAGATTATTAGCGACGGACAAAATATAAATAGCAAAGGTAAAATAACTGTAGATTAAAAGTTTGACATGAGGTTATTGTGTTAGAAAACACTTCACAATGTCACTCTTTATTATTAAACACGTTTTCTGGCGATAAAATGGCTCAATGTCAATTTTTCCATTAAGGGGTTGTTTTCACCCCTTAAAAATAAAAAACGGAGTTCGGGTCAATATCACTTTTGAAGTTAAGGGTAAGATCAAGATCAAACTAATTCCAAAATCTCATGTAAATCGGTTTATAGTAAAAAATTTCGGAGGTAAAAACTAAAAACCTACTTTACGCTTCAATGCACTAATTGGATTTTTCCACAACTATGACATTTTTCACGAATTATTGAAGTTATACTTCTTTGGCGCGATTGAGATTGAGGGTGAATCTATATTGATCTGCGCGCATGCGCACACCGACAGTTTGGTATTAGTCTTTATACGGGCTCTGATTGGGTGTTGAAATGATCTGTCAATAATTGTTCAATATGGAGGTTATCGGTAAACAAAAATGTTGTATAATATATTAGTTTTTATTGTTGTGAGGACAGAAATAAAACCAAATTTATAATTATAGTGACTTTTTAAATAGTTTTGAAAATCCACAGGTACGTAATTCTAAATGTTTCAGTTGTATTCCAATAAAAAATTATCTTCATACCTATTTGGAAAATGTAAAAAAAGAATGTACTTACCTAGTACCTGCTATGCTATACCCCTAGTAGGCAATGCTTTAATTTACATAATCTGATTACGAACAAACTTTCTACAAATTTTCATCTAATGTATCGTTTTCTTACTCTATATATTGTTGTATTTTAATTCGACAAAAATCAAACTAATAAAAATTCATATAAACAAAATGTCAAAAAGTTGTTCAGTTTGTGTATATTCCCACATGACGTATACGCGAAGGTGGTGCAGTTTGAAATCGCTTCGACTCTCGTACGGCGGGATACACGGGAAGTAGGTTCAAGCCCAATGCAAGTTATATAATTTTTTTATTTTTTTTTATAGATTTTATGATTGTAAGTATATTATTATATATTTTTTTTCAGAAAATACGTATTTAATTAAAATTTTTGGCAACAATTATTGTTCAGAAATCATTTGTGGCATTTTTCAATGTGTTTGTGTGTGTTTTATTCTTTTATTTTTTTAATTTTTGGTATTGTTTTAATAAAAATTTTTGGAAAGTAGTAGAGAAACTGTTTAAAGTATATTGATTTCGTTGAAATCATATAATAGAAGTATAACTTCTTACGTGAGTACAAAGTACACACATTCTTTTTTTTTTTTATATTAGGAAACCTCTTTCCTACCCACAGAAACTAAAACGTTTAATTTAAGCCGTCGCGTCGGTCTATACACAACAACATGCATTGAACAAAGACAGCCATAGAACGATGGTCGGCGATTGATTTATCTAATGACAATTGACAATTGTAAACTTTGTTTTAATAGACAGAGTGTCATGTTCTGCGAAGTGACGATACCACCTTTTTTGTTTTTGCTCAGTACTGTTTCATTCTTACGCATAGTAAAGCTGCAACAGAAGTTCTCGACTTCCGTGCCTATACCCCCACTTAGTCTCATGTTAGTTTCTCGATACAATGTGATAGAAAGAGAAAGAGATACCGCAAACCTGTCCAAGAGATCTTGCTGTCAGGAAGCGCGGAGGGTAGGCTCAATCGTTGCTCAATCTATGATAATATATATGTCTATGGTTTTGAAAGTGTTCGATTTATTAGGTTAATATTAACGAAGTTATCACCTAACTTTATCCGCAAAAATCTGAATGCCACCTCACACATCCACCTAAAAACAGATCCTTACTGGTCTAATAGTGGAAATCGAAAATTGTACTGTTATGTTTTTATTAATAGTTGAATTTGACAACCACATACTAAAAACATCTTTGTTTATTTAATATCTCAGCAACTCATAAAAATAACCTAGTGCGGCAGATTCGTGTAAATATTATAAGAATTGTGCATTTAATGATAGAAACATATAATTTTGACCACATATACTACATATATAAAGATTCAAAATTAGATACGAGGCCATCTCAGATTTTACTGTTTTTAGAACTCTTTAGCGACGTATTAGTATAATATTTATGGATTACCGTCGAAGGCCGACAAAATCAACTAAGAAAGAAGAATGTGATTGGTTAAAAATATCTTAATTTTTCACCTTTACTTCAAAATAGCAATAAATATAAAATAAGTGGGCAAAACAAGCCTGTCTTTATTCAATGATTTTCCATCACTTAGGTTACACTTGGAACCTTCCTAATTCGCTTAGAAAATTTTTATAATGTGCTAAAACCGTACACTAAATTTCATTAAAATTGACTTACTAGATTTTGCATAATAATTTTGCAATCTAAACTTTTTTTAAAAAATTAAAATTTTTTAAAATCTTATACAACAAAAACTAGAACATACAAAGATTTGTCAATTTTTTTACATATAAAGAAGTACTTCGCCTATCTAATGCACTTTACAGAATTGAAATCGAATTATTTAAGCAGCCTCAGCAATGTTTTAAAATTATAAACAATTTTTTGGCTTATAAACAAATTAGTGCTGTGGCCAGAAGGGGGTGCTATGGGCTCCTTTATTTAGATGGACTTACCCAAGTTTTTTTTATGTATTTTGACCCGTAGAACACGAATTTTTTGGGTAACAGTTGATCCGGATGTCGATAAGATTGTTATAAACAAAGAACTTGAAGAATTACATAAAATCGATTTTTCGCAAAATAAAACATTTTTTTGTATTTCTTACAAGCAAAAAATGTTCTTACAAGTTTTTTCGTAGGATGCATAGTTTTCGAGATAAACGCGGTGGAACTTTCAAAAAATCGAGAAATTGCAATTTTTGAACGCGAATAACGTTTGATCAAAAAATAAAATAGCAATTCTGCTGACATCATTTGAAAGTTTAAGTCAAATTATACCGGTTTTAATTATTTGCATTGCTAAAAATTAATTTTTTTATTATTAAACAAAGCTATTTGTTTATAAGCCAAAAAATTGTTTATAAATTTAAAACATTGCTGGGGCCCCTTAAATAATCCGATTTTAATTCTGTAAAGTATATTAGATGGGTAGAGCACCTCTTTATATGTAAACAAACTAGCCAACTTCTAAATGGTCTACTTTTTGTTCAGAAAGATTTTAAAAAATTTGAACTTTTTTAAAAACTTTGAACTTTTTTATTTGTATTTATTGCTATATTGTAGAAAAGGTAATACCTTAAGGCATTTTTTACCAGTCGTATATCATACAAAATTCAATTATCTTTATTTTATTTCTCTACGACTTTATTCCAAAACGAATCGTTTTAAAGTTATAAGCAAAAAAATATCGATGTTTTTCGAAATTTTTAAATATTTTAATTTTTTTATTAATGTTCCGGGCATATTTGAGAAGGAGCATAAGTCAATTATTATTACTGAAGATGTCACCTAACTTTATCTACAAAAATCCGAACGCCACCTCTCACATAATCCTTACTGGTCTATATGCAATTATCAGTAGTAATTGCACAAGAGCTCTAAAATTCTATATTAATTTTAGAGATCGAGTGCAATTTGTTGCGATTATTTCATGAATAAAACTGTTCAAAACCAAAATTTTATTGTAATTTATTTATGTAAGTACAAATTAGTACAATTAAACACACAGTTGTTATAAATACTTTACGGTTGAAAGTCATCACTTTTATAATTTTTAAAACATTAATTGTCATTAATGTCACTGAATGTATTTTTTCGTAGCAACGAAGGGCATCTGACGTAATATAGGTAGTTTACGACGGGAAATTATCAAAAATTATCAGTTTAATTTAGATTTCTGTAGCTTTCTATTGGTTAGAATCTCCTGTGAATGAAATAATAAAAAATTATCGGGTATAATATCACAAGAGAGTGAGAATAAATTAAAAATAATGCGACAGTTTTTCGAAAATTTGTTGTCTGGCAATAGACACGAGAGCCCGCAGGGCTCGAGTGGCTATTGCCCAATGACAACAAATTTGAGTAAAAATGAAGCATTATTTTCTTATTTATTCTTACTGTCGTGTGATATTCGTAAGATTATTTTTTAATACGTATATTATGGATATTTTCTTAAATGTGACAGTTGTCAAAACTAGGAAACTGGTTGCCATTAAACAGAAACAATCTACTTAAAAAAATTCTATCGGTAATTTTCTACAGTAGATAATTCTCAGTATAATTTTAATCTGATTGGACAGAATTAAACACGTGATCAAATATCTTACTATACGATTGGAAGTTAAAATCATTAAAAAATAATCAGTTTAATTTTTATTTCTGTAGCTTTCTATTGGTCAGAATCTCCTATGAATGAAATAATCGCTGTAATCAAGCGATAATTGTCGAGTAGACAAATGGGTAAGTGTAATTTTCTATTAAATACCTATATTTTAAAATGTTGTTATTTAATAGTTTTCATTTCTTGAACATCACTACAAAATATGTAGTCCATTGAAATGTTACATTTAGTGTGCATTTCTTAGAGGAGTCAATTTTATTTTTTTAATGTGTAGGGGGGTTCAGTAGAAGCTTAAGTTCAAGTTTTTGGGGTTGAGGCCCTTGTACCCCGGCCGCCATCTTGGAAAAAGTGGTGCAAAGGGCTTTTGCGATGTATCTCGTAAACTAGCTACCTTACAGAAAATTTAATTTCACATAAAATGAAGCAAATTAAATTCTCTACAATTTTATATCTATTACTTCTTATCGTAAAGTGACCAACAAAAAAGTTATAAACAAAAATAAGAGAAAATTTTGTAAGAAATTTTGCAGGTTATAACTTTTTTTACGTTCATTTCACAATAAAATAACATCATAGCGATTTTGTAGAGGGTTTTTCAATAAACAATTTTCACTATAAAATTTTTTAATTTTATTTATTATCTAGGTTTTACAGCGCTCCAAACTTGACCAGATTCTCGAATTCTCGTAGAAAAATAATGATTTTCTATCTATATTTAGACGAGCGGCATTAACCGTTATGCCAACCACGAAAATCAAATTTAAGGTGAATGATCAATTTTGGTCTATTTTTATGTTTTACAGGTCGCTGAATCCGAATATGAAGTTTATTTTTATCTAGAGTTGGTGGAACATGTTAAAAAAATAAATTTTATACAAAAATGCCAAAAATCAATTTTGATGATTTTTCAAATTTACCTCGCTGTATCTTTGGTCGCTGTAAATATTTCCTTTTAAAAATTTTACTGTGTCATCTTTGAAGTACGTAGATAACAATGAAATTTGTCCAAAATGTTTAAACACATTAAAAAAGGAGTTGTTAATTTATTAACATTTTGTCATCATATTTCGTTAGTTTCATGTTTACTTAAAAATGTTGAGTGACAAACTTTTTAGTTTATAATTTTAACCAAAAACAACGATAAAATATAGTTCATGAAGAAGTTTTTTGGAAAATTTTAAGTCAAAATATATAATAGGAAAAAAGTTATGTTACTTCATATACAAGCGGCACACCCCAAAAAACACTTATATCTCGAGATCCTGAACATGGTGTGGTGAATGGCTAATTTTTATCATACTTTATGATTTTGATATCAAAAATCGCGTTTTTGCTCTGCTTAAGAATTTTGCATTTTGCGGTTGCGTCATTCTTCTTCTGAAGCGGCGAATTTGTCCTCAAACAACTTCTTGGGCCTTTTCTCATATGCTTAGAGTTATAAGTTTTATAGTGGGAAGAAAGGTCAAAAACAGATTAATAATAGCGTAGGAATGTTAAAATCATAATAAATTGTATGAATAAAAAATATATATAGATTGAAAAGTAAGCCTAACTTTTGTTTTTATTGTATCCCTATGAGCATTCGAGAATCTGGTCAAGTTTGGAGCGCTGTAAAACCTATATAAATAAATAGAATTAAACAACTTTATAGTGGAAATTTTTCGCTGAAAAACCCTCTACAAAATTGCTATAATGTTATTTTATTTTAAAATGAACTGAAAAAAAGTTATAACATCCAAAAGGAAACTTGTTAAAAAAATTTACATATTTTTGGTTATATCCTTTTTGTTGGTCACTTGACGATAAAAAGTAATAGGAACAAAATTGTGGAAAATTTAATTTGCTACATTTTATGTTTAATTAGATTTTCCGTAGGGTTGGTAGTTTACGAGATATAGCGCGAAACCCGTTTGCACACCATTTCCAAGATGGCGACCGGGGGACAAGGATGGCGACCCCAAAAACTTGAACTTAAGCTTCTACTGATCCCCCCTACACAGTAAAGAAATAAAATTGACTCCTTTAAGAAATGCAAGGTATGGCCTAAAAATGTAACATTTTAATGGCCTATCATTAAATTCACAATTCTTATAATATTTGAACGAATCTGCGGCACTAGGTTATTTTTATGAGTTGCTGAGATATTAATAAACAAAGCTGTTGTTAGTATGTGATTGTCAAATTCAACAATTAAAAACATGACAGTGCAATTTTCGACGCTGTAATCAAGCGATAATTGTCGAGTAGACAAATGGGTGAGTGTAATTTTCTATTAAATAGCTATAATTTTAAAATGTTGTTATTTAATAGTTTTGATTTCTTTAACATTACTACAAAATATGTACACTTCGCGTCAAAAAAAAATGGTACACTTTTTTTTCCCAATGTAAACCTGTGTTCAGACTGGACACAATGGCTCGTGAATCACGGCGTTGTTGCCAGCACAGATAATGGAATTGCACTAAATCTAAATACAAAATTAACGTTCAAAAATCATGGTGGTGAATCGTAAAACGGGCCATAGGTAACTCAATGTAAAATAATTCTAAACTGTTAAATTCCTGCTTCCCTAATCATTTTACAATAAAAATCATGAGAAGCTATTTGTATGGGATTAAAATCTGTATCAAAAACAAAAGCTAAAATTGTTCTAGGATTTAAACACATTCCAACATTTTGAAAAATACCTACATTTGCCACAGTAGGCATGTGTGTAAAAGTTAGGCCCACGTTATTATTTACCTTATTGTTCGCACACTATTGACTGAATAAAACATCTTTATTATTATTACTTTCTCCTCAACTGAGGCTATCTTATCAATTTTATTATTTTTTTAAACAAGAAATGATAAAATAAAAATTTTGACAGTTCAAATTGTCAATATTTATAATAACTTCACTGTGACGGAACGCAACCGATACACATTATGGTAATGTGTGTGGCCTAACTTTGGCGTATTTCTGTGAAAAATTTTTATTATATTTCTCATGATTCGAAAAAAAAATGAATACATTTAATAAAACACATTGAACATTTTGACAGGCGACATTTTCCACCTATGTGCTTAATATTTCAGCAGTTTCGAATTTTATTGTAATACATAATATTTAAGTTTCACAATTGTTCGCTGTAAAAGTTATTCATTTTGTATTAATTTCAAATTTTAATTTTTCCAGTGTGTTTTATTTATCAGTATCCCACAACTTTACGAGAAACACTTCACATTTCTCGATTTTAAATTAAACATAATAATTTAATGTCATGTCTAGAGTTATTATCTGTCATTCATGTCATATCTGTCATAAATTATAATAGAACACGAATAAATTTATGGGTACTTAATTGACATGATGGAACATTACAAAATTAATAAGAGAATTTTATAGGATGCATGTTTAAATAAATGTGACTGACTAATCGAGAATGCTGGATGTTGTTTTAATTTTTAGTAAACCTACTAAAAACTTGCGGTCTGCCGCACAGCCCTGCTTTTACCTGGTTTGATATAATATTTTAGTTGAACTGGCAACGTTGCCTAGAAAGAAGAATGACATATGTGACAAGACCAATTTACACAACTAGAAAAACACGATTTTCGGTTATAAGACTTGTACCAGTTTTTTTTGACGCGAAGTGTACCAGATTCAAGTTGAATCATACGCTGCTTTGAGATACTTTTGGCGTTCTCTTTTTACTCCATCAAAAGTGCTTCTTTCATTTTTCGCAAACGCCCTGAGCACGTTCATCCTAAGTAGACAGCAGAATCTTTAAAATCACCATGCAGAATATTTCAATAAACTCGTCGACCGCATTTTACAATTTTACATTTTCGCTGACTATAACAGAGCAAAATTAAAGATTTCAAACACAAGAAAAATCCACGTCTGGCAGCTGGAATCCTTTCTTCGAGATGCTGACAGAGAAAGTGAGAGGAAAATAGGGAAAACGCGATGTTTTGGGTGCGGAACAATTGCAGCAGATCGGGCTAAGTTAAGGTTATAGTCCATGTGGTGAGACCGCTCCCGTCTGAAAAAATTTATGATTCGGTTTCTTTGTGGATTCCTATTAAAAATGTCCCCTTTAAACAAATCTGAAGGGTGCCGGGAGGAATTTTTGGGCAGAAATAGTTTGAACAATTTTTTTAAACAAATAGAAACTATCACGTTTTGTTGTTCTGGAACATACATTTTTAAATTTTGTGGGTCATTCTAAACAAGAAAGGTATCTTGTAAATTTTCTCAAAAATTGATAGTTTTAGATTTATAGGCGATTTAAAATCTGAAAAATGCGAAAATACGCATTTTCGAGGCATAAAAACTCATATTTCAATTAGTATTTTTGAGGTTGCCAGGGGGGATAGGAGGATAATTAAATTGAAGATTAGACATTCAGCTTCAAGATTCTGAAGAGTGATTGCGTCTAACCTTAATTTAAACCGTTGCTTTTTAATTGTTAAATATGCATGTCCATCCGATTTTTTTGCCGGTGCGGCGCGCTCTATTTCAAAAATCTCCAATTTTCCACAGAAATATATTTTTTCTAGATTCTTTGGAACATTGTAAATAAAATAAGTTTCTTGGCATTTTTCTATAAAGTTAACAGTTTTAAAATGATAAGCAATTTAAAATCCAAAAATGCGTTTATTTGGCATTTTTCTGATTTTAAATCGCTTATAACTTTAAAACTATTAACTTTTGAGAAAAATTTCAAGAAATTTATTTTATTTAGAATATCCCAAAGAATCGAGAAAAAATATTTTTCGGAGGAAAATAAGAGATTTTTGCAATAGAACGCACCGCACCGGCAAAAAAAACCGATAAACACGGAAACAACGGTATAAATTAAGGTTAGATGCGATTACTCTTTAGAATCTTGAAGATGAATGTTTAATCTTCAATTGAAGTATCTGGTAACCTCAAAAATACTAATTTAAATATGAGTTTTTAAGCCTCGAAAATGCGTATTTTCGCATTTTTCAGATTTTAAATCGCCTCTAACTCGAAAACTATCAAGTTTTAAGAAAGATTACAAGATACATTTCTTGTTTAGAATGACCCAAAAAACCTAAAAATATATGTTCCAGAGCAAAAAAACGTGATCTTTTGTATTTGTTTAAAAAAATTGTTTAAACAATTTCTGCCCAAAAATTCCGCCCGGCACCCTTCAGATTTGTTTACAGGAGACATTTTTGAATAGGAATCCACAAAGAAACCGAATCAGAATTTTTTTCAGACAGGAGCGGTCTCACCACATGGACTATTATGTTAACATTGACATTTATTTATAACAAGTTTATATAATATATTCTTTACGTATTTTTATGGCAAATAAGCCACAATTTTACTAAAAAATGAATTTATTAACGTTTCGTTAATAATAGTATTTTGTATTTTGACAACGAAACCCGATTTGGGCTTCGAAACGTTAATAAATTCATTTTTTAGTAAAATTGTGGCTTATTTCCCATAAAAAATACGTAATTATAAAAATGCCACAAGGAAATAGCTTCAGAACAACATTATATTCTTTCTTCTTCTTCTTTAGACTTATCAGGAGAGACTCATTAGACTCTGGCACATGCTCGTAAGGCCTTTGTATAATACCTTGTTTTTCCCTTAAACTTTAATAAGTTTTGTGGCCTCAATGAAGGCCATCAAAATAAAAACTTCAGGCTGGAACATAATTTTATATTGGTCTAGGCTGTAAGATTTATTATAGTTATATGTTTGCCCAAAGACTCCTGATCCTAAACCATTGGCAGTTTTAGATCGATCAGTGAACCATATTAAGTCTCCATTAATATTTAGAACTTTTTTCTCTAGATGGCATAATTGTGTTCATCTTCTCAGTGAAGATGAGATCTGGTGATACATAAAGATGGATTCCTCAAGTACAGTCCCAGTAGTGTTTGTGTAGCTATTCAATGCATAATTCTGCCTATTTGTGTTGTTTGCTTTGAGTATCAGGATGGCCATAGAGGCTAGCACCGAAATATATAATTCCAGTGGAGGGAGACTTGTGATAGCTTCTAATGAAGACGTTCCTGTACTATTCAAGACTTATGTTACATTTAGAAGAGCTTGTCTTTGTAGGATGGTGAGACAGGTCCCATAAAATTCCAAAGCCGTCTTTCCCTATACCAAAGTACTGAACCATAAGTAAGTATCGGTCGTATTACTATTGTGTATAACCAACATACCTAGGTTTTACCTACAACTCGTCTACAGTTTCAGAAGAGTCGCTTAGCCGTTGGTTATATTGTTAATATGAGTGTTCCAATTAAGTTTGAAATCCAGGGTTACCCCTAGATACTTGACCTCTCATTTTTTCTTTCCAGGACCTCTCTCAATAATTTCAGCTAGCTCAGTTCAGTAAGCTTTTTTTATTTGTAAAGAATACTTATTTAGTTTTGGAAGGAATCACGGAGAGATTCTTTTTCAGGCACCATTTTTCTATGTAATGAAGGACACATTTCATCTAATTCGCAACAGTCCTGGGAAATTTTCAGTAGTAATTGCACAAGAGCTCTAAAATTATCGAATTTTTCCCGAGTGACACTTTGACAGTTTTAATTTCACGACCCGAAGGGGAGTGAAATTATGTCAAAGTGTCACGAGGGCAAAAATTCGATAATAATTTTAGAGATCGAGTGCAATTTGTTGCGATTATTTCATGAATAAAACTATTCAAAACCAAAATATAATTGTAATTTATTTATGTGAGTACAAATAAGTACAATTAAACACACAGTTGTTATAAATATTTGACGGTTGAAAGTCATCACTTTTATAATTTTTAAAACATTAAAGTGTGATTAATGTCACTGAATGTATTTTTTCGTAGCAACGAAGGGCATCTGACGTAATATACTTGACAACGGGATACTATCAAAAATTATCAGTTTAATTTTTATTTCTGTAGCTTTCTATTGGTCAGAATCTCCTATGAATGAAACAATCCCCTATATATATATATATATATATATATATATATATATATATATATATATATATATATATATATATATATATTATAGTATTTATAATGTCAGTTGAAACATTTCATTTCGACGCGATTTATAAGGGCAGTTCAATATCACATTGTCCGGTAATCAAGTTAAATTACAAATAATGCGCTACAATGTTTCAAACGTATTTAAACAATCCCCGTATTTAGTAGGAGAGAGATGAAATAAACAGAGAATAAAAGGTTACGTCCATCAAATAAATATTGGACTTTGATATGTTATGCAAAATAACCAATAATTTGCTATTTGGACATTAGGTATCGCTGGCGACGGTCGGTGGCTGTACAACTGTACATTACATGCCATGAAAAAATAAAAATCACTGCTTGACTATTGTTGACTCATGCCAGTGCTATGTAGCTATGAATATTTGTTTAGTATTTTCTATTCTAATGTCCTATTATTATTCTTTGACACATAATGTATGAAATTAAACTATTTTTCAAAAATGAATAACCATTTTCAATTTCGTTGCAAATCGAAAATACAGCCGCATCATATTCCAGTCCAATCAGAGAGTGCAGCAAGCACCTCTACCGTTTTCGAAACTTATTAGTCTCTCATCAGGAGGCACATATGCTGCTCTCTCTGATCTAACCAAAACAAACCCCGGCTTGCAGTCACAGATTGCAACGAACGAAATGGCATAGATGCCCTAGCCACAACTGCTAGAAAAAGACTAGGCTTTCACTCTAATGGCATATAAAACACGGAATGGGACGTTTCAATGCCGCCGGTTCATCGCCGGCCGTTTCGATGCCGTCAGTTCATCGCAAGTCCATTTCCTCGCCGTCATATCTCGCATTTTCTAGAATTCCTAATTAATACTTAAAATAACTAATAATTGTAACTGTCGAAAATTCGGAAATACATCAGATAGCGATTAATTGACTGGCGATGAATCGGCCGGCATCGGCATCGAACTGGCGGCATCGAAACAGCGGCGATGAAACGTCCTAGACCCTATAAAACAACGTAATGTTGCTGTACATCCCATCAGAATGAAAACAAACTATTTAAGTTTAAACTATTTTTGTTGCTAAAAATACAATGTTGACAACTTTTTTATTCACTATCTACTTTACAGTATTGTGCGAATTAATGTGAACAGAGATCGAAATGCAGTTTTTCAAGAAAACGGAAGACTACTCCTCGAGATGAAGCCTTGCTTTTGCGCGGTAGCAAACTTCATCCCAGAAAAACAAGTTATGACCTCCTGCAAGATTTAGAAAAGGCTGGAATAAAAAATCACGACTCAACGGTACGCAGACGTCTCTTAGAAGGAGGGAGAAGAGCCGTGAGACCGCAGAAGAAACAACTTCTGACAGCGCCTATGATGGAAAAAAAAACTAAATTGGGCAAAAAATACGCTCATTGGAGTGCAGAAAATTGGAGAAAAGTGTTATTTTCTGATGAGACCCACTTCCTAGTGCAGGGCCAGCGATCAAAATTCGTAAGAAAGGCAGCCAATGAGTCACTTTCAGCTAGCCATATTAACCAAACAGTTAAACATCCCACCAAAAAAATGTTCTGGGGCTCTTTTTCATACTCAGGAACTGGCACTCTTGTTCCTATTGGAGGTATGGTGAACAGTGGAAAGTACAAAGCCATGCTAGGGCAACGCTTAGCTATAGAGCTTGACAAAGTACAGGCCGAAGGGACTGCAATTTTTCAACAAGATTCAGCTCCGTGCCATGTATCGAAGGTTATGATAAAATACTTCAAGGATTATAATATTACCCTTCTTGATTGGCCTGGGAACTAACCTGACCTTAATCGTATTGAAAATTTGTAGGCAATATGTAATGCTAAACTGCAAAAATTTGACTGTACGACAAAAACAAAACTGGTGGAAGCAGTGATTAAGGTGTGGTCTAGAGATGAAGCAATGATAATCAATTGCAAAAAACTTGTGGATTCCATGCCTAGAAGACTCCAGGAAGTCATAAAAGTAAAAGGGGGACATATTAGATACTAATTAATGAAAAATGTCATGTAAGTGTACCTAAATTTACCTTTGGCCTAAATAAATCATATTTACAAAATACTGTATGTAACCCCCTCTGTGGCGCAGTGGTAAGAGCGCCTACCTTTGAAACGAAAGGTCGGGAGTTCGAATCCTACCGGGAGCAGAAATTGTTCATTTATTATAAACTAATAAATAGAAAATAGTTTCTGTCCTTGTGGGATCGGTACTCACCGGAGGGACCGCAGACGTTCGGAAACAATTAGCGTCTCTTTGCAAAGACAATGACGTCGACTTTGCAAAGTAACAAGACACTTACTCAATACACACACTACACATTACTCCCCTGACTTAGTGATAAGTTATAAAATTACGTGGCTAAAGGTTCTAGTTCTAAACCAAAGCCAGAATCAGAGAAAAAAAATACTGTATGACCATTTTAAGTACATTAAAATTGTCCTTGTTTGTTTGGGTATTCCAACAGACTTTATAAATACTTTACAATTTTGTCTGCGCAACCCTGGACCCAGATGGGTAATCTTTATACAATAAGATAAGCGAGAAGTGGCTAATAATCCGCACGTAAATGTAAAAGAAAGTTTCTAGCTTTAATAATGTTAGTAGCTGCTGTTGTAAAAATGGATGCTTTCTTACTCCTTCGTGCCCTACATTCCACTTGTCGGATTAACTCTGATTTCACACGTGCAGATTTCCTCACCGGTTCTAATAACGTTGCTTTTCTTACGGTCTGAAACGGTCCGTACGTCTCTACGTGTCTAGCATCGAAACGATCCGCAACCAGCAGCCACGAGGGGGAGCTACGATCTGTTTAAGTCCGGAGGCGCTGCGAGTACAATTTATAAACAACAAAACAAGTCTCATTTGGCCGACGGAATTGAACGATCGGGAGAGTAATGAGCTATGAGGTAGTTTGCATTACAGAACAGGAGACGTTAAATTTGACTTTGTATTCATCGTCCAGATCCAGAGCTAATCGAGCTCTATCTTTTGCATACAAAGAGCTCTAATTTCGGGTCCGTGTATGGACCTAGTTTGAGTCGAAACTATTGCCACAAACTACACTGTAAATTGTTAAAGTCAACATTTTGTTAAAAGTCTTGGAGCTTTTACCACGCAGAGCAGATGGGATGTGAATTATGGATTGTAAAATTCCCTCATCTTCCTATAGTCTTGGCATCCGTATGGCTTGTATTTTTTAGAAGCCTCGGAGGTTGTTACCAGAGAAGGTTCCCACTGTTTTCAATCTGATGGGATGTAGAATAATATTTTAATATTGTTTTATGTGTTATTTGATTGTAAACTTATTCTTTTTCTTAGCAGATGTCGCTACGGCATCCCATACATTTCGTTCGTTGCAAGCATATGTGTCTACTGACGAGGGGCAAAAAGTCCCGAAACCGGTATAGACGCTTGCTGCACTCTCTGATTGAACTAGATAATGCTGCTGCGTTTTCAGGTTGCAACGAAATTGAAAATGTTTATACATTTTTAATGTTCGACAATTTGTATTTATGACGGCGAAAGCGAGGTGTAGATTATCAAAAGGCTTTTGACAGAGTACATCAGAAACTCTTGGAACTTTTAAAACAAAGGAATATGGACAGTCGAGATATACGGGTTATTGGGGAGCGTTCAAGTATTACGTAACGCGATTTTTGAAGATTTTTAACCCCCCCCCCCCTCCCCTACGTAACGCACTCTTATGGGAGTTTAACTATTGCGTGATGCAATTTTTTAAGATTTTTGACCCCCTCCCCCCCACCAACCTGCGTTACGTAATACTTGAACGGTCCCTTGTCAGCAATCTGTACCGGAATCAAAAAGCAAAGGTTAAAATCGAAAATGTCGAAACAGAAACTATAGAAATCAAAAGAGGTGTTAAACAAGGTTGCGTGTTGTTTCAATTGTTATTCAGTCTGTACAGCGAAGCTGTTTTTAAGAAAGCAATATCAGAGGAAGAACAGGGTAGGTATATCACTAAACGGAAAAATCTTGAACAACATAAGATTCGCAGACGACATCGCTATTTTTGCAGATAGTCTAGAAGCACTGCAATGATTAATAAATAGATTACATCACATCAGTATAAAATATGGACTACAAATGAACGTTAAGAAAACCAAGTTCATGATTACTTTTATGCAACATACAGTAAGAAGGCTAGATATCGAGGGAAAACAAGTAGAAAGAATGAATGACTACAAATATCTGGGAACCTGGGTAAATGAAAACAATGACCAAAGTAGAGAAATCAGAACACACATTGAAATGGCACGACAAGTATTTATAAAAATGAAAAAAAAATGTTTGTTAATCGAGACCTTCCTCTGGAGCTGAGAATAAGAGCCTTAGTGTAAGAACAGAGCAAGTGGGTCAAGGTGGAGGTGTAGGTCGCGGTGGATGTTACTAGTTAAGTCGCGGTCGATGTCGACAGCACATAGTAAGGAGGTCACCTGCGCTGCTCAGTCGAGCTAGAACCACTATCAAGTGAAGTAGTTTAATGAAATTTGAATGATAAAAAGACTGTGTTTTTGCGATGTTGTGTCAGTCAAGTGATGACAGTGATGAAATGTCAGCTGTAAATAATCAGATCCTCCTTTATATTTAAAAAATTTACTAAATTTAATTACTTTAGAAACGTATTGATCATCCAGATCCAGAGCTAATCGCACAGCTCTATCTTTTGCATACAGAGAACTCTAATTTCGGGTCAGTGTATGGACCTAGTTTGAGCCGAAGCTATTGCCACCAGCTACACTGTAAATAATTATAGCTGACATTGGTGGAAGATGGCGATTTTACTACCAGTTAGAGAGTAATAAGCAATGTAATATATTACAAATCGAAGGGGCAGCCACTGATGTGGGAAAAAAACAATAAAAGCTTTAAGAAATATTTAATTGAATAGCTTTGTTACTACTACTAAAATAAGATTTGGTCACAGTCCTTTCATTAAATTATTATACCTATTTCAAGGCCAATAGACTAAAATGGACAGGACCTCTGATACGCAGTAACGACAATCACCTTATAAAACATGTGTTTTGGTAAAGATGTTACGGTTGAAAGGTCTTTTTCTCAAAGTTCTTGTATAATTCATAATAAATATCAAATTTTGATAAGATGTATAACAAGTTGTATAGCTATTAGGCCTTATTTAACATTTAAATAGTAACGGAAATAGTAAATACTACATTTTATTTTGATTGGGCTAAGTTCAAGGTTTCTGTCAGGTGCGAAATAGATAATTAATTTGAGGTCTGGTCTTCGTTGATTGCTTGAAGGAAAAGCATGGTTTTTTAAGTAAACCGATCAGACTTCGATCAAAATGTACATAATATCTATGCGGTGGTAATACGTGGTTTTTTTCTTCGTACAAAAAAATATATGGCTAACGAAGGCTTTCACAGAAACTAGATTCTATAATCTCCAACAAGGAATCGGAAAACTAAGTCCATACGATGTTCCACACTGATGTAATCCTTAGAATAATCCAAAATATAATTTGTGATATTATATTATAATATCACAAATTATATTTTGGATTATTCTAAGGATTACATCAGTGTGGAACATCGTATGGACTTAGTTTTCCGATTCCTTGTTGGAGATTATAGAATCTAGTTTCTGTGAAAGCCTTCGTTAGCCATATATTTTTTTGTACGAAGAAAAAAACCACGTATTACCACCGCATAGATCTTCTAGAATTTGGTATAGAGGCTGTGAATTATATGTATTTTATATATTAGTTGGAGACCTTTGTCCGCTGAAGTCGGATATTTATTCCGATTTGATGTTTGCCGAAATGCAGTAATGAGGTTGTTGGATGCAACTTTTTCTATTGGTTGTTTATAAGAATGTTGATGGTGTGAAGACGTTCAAGTTTTGGAACTAAAGGTTAGTGAAATTATTTACATCAGTACGTTCGCGTAGAAAAGACTATTCTTTTGTTTTTTATTTGAGAGACACTTCAATATCTCACTAGTCAATCTGTTCCTAAGATAGATGATATTTTATTACTTCATTAAAGTCATATCAAAATTATTATTCAACAGTTTTATTTTAAAATAATGTAAAGAACTCTTAGGGAATTTAGGTACTTTAGTTGAACCTCTTCGAGGTGACTTTTTAGCAAGTGTTTTTCTCTTTCATTTCAAACATTGTAACGATATACTTATTATATTGATGTTTATAATAAATAATATTTGTTTTGGTAATAAAGTTATATGTATTTACTATTTAATTTATAATTCTCACATATATTTGCTGGCGCCCTGTAATTAGATATTCCTAAAATTTACTTTGAATAAATAATTTTAGGCCAGACTAAAATGACTCCTTCTTATGTTTTCTAACTCACCCCAGAGAAGTCTCAAATCTCTATGGTCTGACTTTTATTTGTTTGTTTTCTTTCAATATACTATAGCTGTTACAGAGAAAGCGTCTTTCTTGGTAACAAAGACCAGATAAAAGAAGCTCTGTAGGATGACCTAGGAAAAAGAAAAAATGCAGTGAGAGAGGATCTGGTGAAAAAGGGTGTGAGACAATGGGAAATATTGGCACAGAATCAACAAACATGGAAGGAAATAGTAAACGCGACAAAGACTCAGGAAGAGTTGATGATAATGATCATTAACAGTCATCATCATCATTCTCTTTGCCTTATCCCTATGCGGGGTCGGCTTCCCTAATTGCATTTCTCCACACAATTCTATCTTGGGCCATATCAATGTTAATCCCCTTTACCAACATGTCCTGCCTTATCGTCTCCCCCCAGGTCTTCTTTGGTCTTCCTCTCCTACTCCTTCCAGGAATCTGCACTTCAGCTATTCTTCGTATTGGGTGGTTAACGTCTCGACGTTGAACATGACCAAACCATCTTAACCTATGCTCTCTCATTTTGGCATCAATTGGTGCCACACCTAGACTTCCCCTAATATACTCATTTCTAATTTTATCCTTCTTTGTCACTCCACTCATCCATCTAAGCATTCTCATTTCCGCCACATGCATTCGCTGTTCCTCTTTCTTTTTCACTGCCCAACATTCAGTTCCGTACATCATAGCTGGTCTTATGGCTGTTTTATAGAATTTTCCCTTCAGCTTCATTGGAATTTTTCTGTCACACAACACACCACTCGCTTCTTTCCACTTCATCCATCCAGCCCTAATTCTACTGCATGCATCTCCATCTATTTCTCCATTACTCTGTAATACCGATCCTAGGTACTTAAAACTATTGCTTTTTACAATCATTTCACCATCCAAAGATACCATTTTATTTGTAGTAGCTCCATCTTTAAATGAACATTCCAAATACTCTGTTTTTGTCCTACTAAGTTTTAAACCATTTTCCTCCAGAGCTTGTCTCCACTGTTCCAGTTTTTGTTCTAAGTCTCTTTCACTATTTCCTACTAACACGACATCATCAGCATACATTAAGCACCATGGAATGTTACCCTGTATTTTCGCTGTTATCTGGTCCAAAACTAATGAGAATAAATACGGACTAAGCACAGAACCTTGATGCAATCCTACTTTCACATGAAATTTATCAGTCTCTCCCACACCTGTCCTAACACTAGTCGTTACTCCCTCATACATATCCCTCACAATCTTTACATATTCACCAGGGACTCCTTTCTTATTGAGTGCCCACCACAGAATCTCTCGAGGAACTCTATCATATGCTTTCTCAAGATCAATGAATACCATATGAGCGTTTGTTTCTTTACTCCTGTATTTTTCCATCAACTGCCTTATAGTGAAAATTGCATCTGTTGTTGATCTACCCTGCATAAAGCCAAATTGATTCTCGGATATTTCGGTCTCTTCACGTATCCGTCTATCAATTACTCTTTCCCATATTTTCATGGTGTGGCTAAGCAGTTTTATAACCCTGTAGTTTGTACATTGTTGTATATCTCCCTTGTTTTTGTAAACAGGTACCAGTATACTGCTTCTCCATTCGTCTGGCATTTGTCCAACTTCCATAATTCTATTAAATAGACCTGCTAGCCACCTTGTTCCTGTCTCTCCCAATGCTCTCCATACTTCCCCAGGAATATCATCTGGTCCTACCGCTTTTCCTTTCTTTATTTTTTGAAGCGCTTGAGCCACTTCCTCATTGGTTATTTTGGTGACCATTGCTGCTACTGTCTCCGTTGACTCTACAGGCTGTCTGTCAAATTCTTCATTTAATAAGCTGTCAAAGTACTTTCTCCATCTCTTTTTGACATCCCTTTCGTGAACTAGTATTTTATTATTTTCATCTCGGATACATCTAATCTGATTAAAATCTTTTGCTTTCTTTGCTCTCTGTTTGGCTATTTTATATATCTTCGTTTCGCCTTCCCTGGTATCAAGTTGATCGTATAGGTTTGAATACGCTTCTGCTTTAGCTTTTGCTACTGCTACTTTCGCTTCCTTTTTGGCGACCATATAGTTTTGAAGATCTATGTCCGATCTGGTTTCTTGCCACTTTTTATATAATTTTCTCTTCTCTTTTATTTTTCCTTGTACTTCATTTGACCACCACCAAGTCTCTTTATCTTCAAACTTCTTTCCTGACGTTTTCCCAAGTATTTCAATAGCCGTCTCTCTAATAATATTGGCCATTTTTCTCCAAATTGTGTTAGGGCTTCCTTTCATGTTCCAACATATTTTTTCTACTATTCTTTCCCTGAATAGACCTTCCTTCTCATCTTTTAGCATCCACCACTTGATTTTTTGTGGTCCTCTCCGATATTTTTGTTTAGTTTCGCTTTTTACTTCGATGTCCAGAACAAGCAGCTTATGTTGTTGGCTTACTGTCTCACTAACTATTACCTTGCAGTCCTTGCATTCACGTATGTCTTCTTTCCTTATCATGAAGTAGTCTATTTGGGATTGATGTTGTCCACATCATGATAATGATCATTAACAGTATTAATGACTATTTCTGCCATTTCATCACACATCTTATGCATTCAAGTTTTCGTTTTTTGATAGTTAAAATTAATTCCGTTTCATTTCCTATCCTTCTAGAGTTTATTTCTAGAGTCTAGATCCAAGTTTCTGTCCATTTTTCGTACACCCCAGGTGATTTTCTATTTTTTATAATTTCCATACCATTTTTGAGCTCATCGGTGGTCAAATTCGATTTAAACTGGAACGCTCATAGAGTTTTTCTGAATTTCTAACCTAAAAATATGGTAATTTCTGTTTATTTTCTTTTAATAAATAAAGATGACGTACATGTACAAAATAATGTACAATAACTCAATTGGCTACAGAACGAGTGGTTTTTAATAAACTTCTTTTGTAAAAAAGCACAAAATTAATTTTCATATGCTTTTTCGGTCTGCAAAAATAAAAACCAAAACTTTTAAATACAGTATGAAAGTTTTTTCCGATGAAATCTTAAGCTGCAGACAGCCAGATGTTTACGTGCCCATCAACATTTCCATTTAGTGTTTTAAAATTATTTCCACATCCACAGTGAACAACCTGTAATCCGTTTAATTCTGTATTTGCTACGTCCATTACCTGTAACTGGATTTTTATACAAACACATCCCAACTAATGGCAAAATAATTAAAATGATGCATTTTAAAACCCTTTGACTATAAAAATAAACGAGAGAGAGCGAGACTTTGGCGTCGAGGCTCGACATAAGCTTTTGTCAGTGTACCGCCATATTTGCAAAATTAATAGTGAAATATAATTAGCAAAATAGAATCAATTAATAGCATTATATTTTGAAAGCACTCCGGCCTGGATTTACGTGGAAATATTCCGTTGATGGCGGATCAAATCCTCCAATTGCAGTTCTATGGTTCACAACGTGCATTTGTTGCGCTTTATATGAATGCATTGTTGCCACGATATAATATATTATACATATAACAAAAAATCCAACAAACAATACAGGCAAATAAATGCTTGAAGGTACATAATCAAATTAAAGAACAAACAGGGTGAAATAATATAATAATAACCAACAGGACTGAGTTTTTAAAAACTGTGGAAAATCTCTATCAAAAACTATATAGGTAGTTGTGGACGGAGTACCGTAATAAAGATACAACATCAAGGTCCTAAAGTGATGCCAGATATCGTGCCAGAAATTAACACTATGTTAGAAGAACTGGAAAGAGCCTACAGAGAAATCAGCTTCAAAATAAATAACCCCAAAACAAAATACATGACGAACCTCGTGCCCAATGAAAATGTTAAAGTCAGAAAGACAAAGTAGAATATTAGACCAAACTAATGGTCAAATTTTGAAAAAACGAAAACATGTCTGTATAATTTTTAAAAACGGGGATCTAAATAAATGCAACAACTATAGAGCTATATTATGTTACTAAATACAACGTATAAGATGCTGATCACAATCATGAGAAACCGATTAAATTGTTACATTGAAAAAATATAGGACATGAGATCAACAATAGATGCAATACACGTACTAATGCAAACCAGTGGCGGCTCGTGATTTTTACAATAGGGGAGGCTATACCTAACTGTAAAATATCTAGACAAATTTGCACTAGCAAAAAAATGCGCCAAAAAATGTAATTTAGGCCCCATCTTTTGACCATTTTTTATTTACATTTCATAATATCATCCTAATTCATAATTTCATGATATCATCATTTTAAAAATAGTTAGTCTAATAGTAAAAGTTTAATACCAAAGTTTGTGTCGTTTATTTGTTAACAATTCCATCTATTTGTAAATAGATACCTATGCATATCAAAATAAATACAGATTTGAAGTTTTGCAGTCCATACATAATGAAGCTTCAAATTTTTTAAGATACTCAACTGAATTTTTTTAATTCTAAACGCGGCCTACTACGAATTCAAAAACACGATAAATTACCGATATTTTGCTTTGAGTTAGAGATACCGGAAAAAGTTATTTGAGCAAGTTGTTCCAAATATTATTATAACCCCACATACCAAATTTCATAACAAAATTCGCACTTTTAGATTTTTCATTATTTTTAGTCAGGACCCTAAAATTCGTTGTCCCGAGACGCACCCAACCACCCAACGGAGCTGAGAAGCTATTCTGCCTTCCTTGGTATATCTCCGGGCAGCGTGTGATGGCGCCGTAGATGCCACTGTTAGGAGACCGGGTCTCCGTAAGCGCCTGCTGCGCTGCACGGAGCATTACCAACGGAGAATGCTGGGCTTCTCGGCTCCGTTCATGCATCTCGGGATAACCCAGGGTCCTGCCTACAATAATATATGTAATAAAACTGAGACGCGATCATGCGTTCTAATGCTAATGCTCCGTACGTATGGATAATTTATTAGTGATAATATGGAATTTACACGTTGTATAGTAGTGAGAGTAATTGTTGTTTTCGCGATTCATGATAAACAAAACAGTATAGAGTGTGTAAAAAATTTATGGGGAGGCTGAGCCTCCCTTGCCTCCTCTGACGAGCCGCCACTGATGCAAACCATCGGAAAAAGCTATGAACATGACAAAGAACTACATATATTGGTCATCTACAATGGACATTTATTAAAAGAAATGAAACGGACGGAAATACCAGCAAAAAATATTACCAGCAAAGACTGACTAAAATGGCAATGAAGGGCCCATCAGCAAGAGTTAAAAGAACTGAAGGAGATACAAACGGCATCAATATAGAACGTGGCGTAAAGCCATGAAATCTGCAGGAAAACAGGCCAAAAGGAATACCAAAAAAAAAATGAAAAGACAAACTACTCAGGATAAAATATATCAAATATAGAAATTTCAAAGTGGAGGAAAAAGATTTAGGACCGGACTGAGTAAAAAATGAGAGTAAAGCAAAAATTCTAGACTCCACGAAGATTCATCGGTTCATATTATATGTAGTTAGTGTTAGTGTAGCAAGTATACACTTGTGTACAGGGTTCTATACCCGTGCGTCATCATTTAAAGTATACGAAATAAGTCGGAAATTTACTTAACGCAACAGCAAGTGACAGTAAGTAGCTACTGATCCGGTCACGGGTTAAAATTTGACGTTATCAAATTAGTTCAGAGAAATAAGGAAAAAAATATCCTTTTGGTGACACAACCCCCTCCAGGCCGAAACCAAATTTTTTGAGTAGTATCGACATCTATATTAATAATCTATATGTTTCCTGCAGCCGATTTTGATGATATACATAGTTATAAACAAATGAAGCTCAAAAAACGGTAAATTCTCGCTTTTTTCGTCTATAACCAAAAAGTTAAGTCTTTTAAACAAATTTTAGAGTGAGAAACTCATAAATGGTATAAAAAACTTCAATATGGAGTTCGCTGAATATGTCTATCTTTATTGGTTGCTTGGAAAATTGCAAAATAAATCATACATTTTGAGTTTATATAAATATTCATAACTTATGTTAAAATTAACTTAGGACGTTCTTATTACACTGAATGCTGAGACATCTGGTGCTTAAATCATATCCTAAATTTTAAAGCAATTGGTCAAATAGTTTAAAAGGTATTTAATTTGTTTATCCCAAATTAATTTTTTTTGCAACGCTATAAGTCAGAAAATGATAAAGTTACACTAATACTTTGAATAGTTTATGAAAGAAGAAGATTTATACTATTAATTTAATTAAAAAAAAGAATGTGTGTGTACTTTGTACGCACGTAAGAAGTTATACTTCTATTATATGATTTAAACGAAATTAATATACTTTTTATTTATATTTTGTTTAAATATTAAACTAATTTATACTTACTACTTCTCAAACATTTTTATTAGAACAGTGCCAAAAATTAAAATAATAAAATAATAAAACACACACAAACACATTAAACAAGCCACAAATGATGTCTGAACATTAATTGTCGAAAATGTTTTTAACTAAATACGTATTTTCTGAAAATACAATTATATAATAAATATACTTACAATCATAAAATGTATTAAAAAAAAACAAAAAAGAAAGTTTCTATTGGGACTCGAACCAGCGCTGATAAGAGCGGTTGGTATTGGAATTCATTCGCCTTCTCCGCTTAGCCACGGACACTATGTGTCATTATTTACGAAGATCGACTAACTAAACGGATTAAACTTGTGATATTTTGATATTTTGAAAATTGATAAAATTATTTTAATTTTGAATTGAAATGATTTAGAATTGAAAAAATACAACAAAACATAGAGTAAGAAAACAATATATTAGGTGAATATTGATAGAAATTTTGATGGTAATCGAATTATATCCCTAAATAAAAGTATTACATACTATGTATTTTGGCAGATCAAATAGGTAGGTTTATATCCATGATACATTAACAATTATTACGTACCTGTTGCTTTTAAAAACTATTTAAAAGTCACTACAATATTATAAACTTTTTTGTTTCTGTCCTACCTTTACCTCCAAACCACAGCTGTCCTACAGCTGCCATATCGGATAATTTTTGACATGTCATTTGAACATCCAATCAGAACAAAGTTATAATGCGCATGCGCCGGGCTGATAGGTTTTAACATATAAAGATTCACCCTCTATCGCCGGTAAAGAAGTATAACTTCAAAAATTACAAAAAATAATTCTAAATACTGCAAAATTATTTTGCAAAAGCATGTGAATTAAAAAAAGGGGGGCTAACTTCGTCCCTAATTGTCCTAGGACAATTGTTTTTTTTTCTAAATATGTATAAAATTCAGTCTTTCCAAATATGAAAAAATAATTTTTCTACGGGTAACGGTTAAAAAATTATTTTAATTGTTTATAAGTAAGCAAAAAATCGATGTGTTTTTGCAAAATAATTTTACACTGTTTCAAATTACTTTTTGTCATTTTTTTAATTAACTCAATAGTATAAATGTTCTTCATCCATAAACTGTCAGAAGTCTTACTGTAACCCCATAGTTTTCTGACTTATAGTGTTGCAAAGAAATGAATTTGGGATATACAAATTAAATAACTTTTAAACTATTTGACCAATTGCTTTGAAATTTAAAATATAATTTAAGCACCAGAAGTTTCAGCAATTCGTGCAATAAGAAGGTTTTAAGTTAATTTTTACATAAGTTATAAATATTTATAAAAACTCAAAATTTATGATTTATTTTGCAATTTTCTTAGCAACCAATAAGGATAGACATATTCAACGAACGCCATATTGAAATTTTTTAGACGATTTATGAGTTTCTTATTCTCAAATTTGTTTAAAATGCTTAACTTTTTGGTTATAGACGAAAAAAGAGAAAATTTACCGTTTTTTGATCTTCATTTTTTTATAACTAAGTATATCATCAAAATCGGCTGCAGGAAACATAAAGGTAATTAATATAGATGTCCATACTACTCAAAAAATTTGGTTTCGGCCTGGAGGGGGATGTGTCACGAGCAAAATCTTATTTCTCTGGACTAAATAAATATAATGGCAGAAGTAAGTTCTGCTTAAAAATTTGGTGCAGAATTACAGCTACATTTGAAGTAGCTCAATAAATTCTTTTAATATCATTAGTGATTAATAAATAATAAACAATTTATAAAAAAATTCAATAACAGATTTTCTTTTTATCATTTCATTCACTTATGGAAACTTAACACAACGTTTCCTTTAATGTCACTTAACAAAACTTACTTGAAAAAAATAAAATGCACTTACCATAAAATTTCACACTCCAATATGAAATTAGTTATGAAAAAAACTGTTTGTGTAATATAAAAAACTTCAAAATGCAAAAATTCGACAAAAAACCAGCAAAAAATTCAGCAGACTGACAGCCACAAAAGTAAACACACCAGAAACGTCACAAAGTGTACTTAAAATTTGAAAACATTTCTAAGCGTCTTGTTTTGTACCTATCTCTTTTCAATACACTGAGTCTAGAGCGTTTATAAAAATAACATGTGTTTTTACTTAATAACAGGCTGCAGCTGGTTTGTCTAGTTTCATGCGTGGAAGAGAATGATGCTAAGAGAATGATTAATGACGCACGGGTAAAGAACCCTGGACTTAACTGTAGTAAGTGTAGCAAGAGAAGTCCTTATCTTAGAAACTTTCTTTGGTGTGTTTGTGTTACTTTTCTATTCTCCATTGCTCTAATCACTAACAGAATGTTCCATATTTCTATTAGATTGAATTCAAAAATAAAATTTTACTTAAAAATATAAAAGTTAATTGCCCTAATTTAAATTTGCTTCAATTAGAGTTTTAGCATACATTTTCCTTCCTTTAGATTACATGAAAATTTTGGTCCCTATCATGGAGGAATCATCCAAGGACACACTTTAATCCAGCGAGTGTCAGAAATATTTTTCCTGTCATCTCTGACATGGCCGCGATGCTTTCGCTAGCAGCAGCTGTGAATTAAAATTTCATGCAAAGGGACGGTGTAAATATCCTGACAAATGTACGTCATCTGCACAGTAATGTAACTAACAAAATGTTAAAGTCATAACCACTTATGGCCGGTGGCGGGTAGAACATCCCTGCTAATGAATTATATTAACCGCCGCCACCGGTTGACGGTTGGGAGCGGCGGCATATACCGAACGAGTAAGATACAGAGGGCATATATACAGAGTGAAAGTGACGGTTTTGTGCATATAAGCGTTATATAAACCTTAAATTATTTTATAAATAGAAAAAGACTATATGACTCATACACACTTCTAAATAAGTCAAAACGGTAACAGGTATATTTTTTCAAAAACTGGTAGTGTGTAAAGTATATTTTAAAATTTGCTAAGTACTTTCGGCATAGCAAATTCCATCATCAGAGCTTCCTAAAAAAAAACAATAAGTTAAGAGACTTAGGCCGTCCGCACATGGGTCGGTCGAAGACACGTCTCAAAGTTCGCGCGTCTTGTACGAACCCTGCGGCACAAGCGATTGCTCTCCGCACACTTGTCGATTCAGTTTGCTCACACCTTCCAACCAGGAAGAACGCATTTTTATATATCAACCAAAATGACTATTTCTATCTATACAGGGTGATTGATTAGTAGGTTAAAGCTCAATAGCTCCGCTATAGTAATAGATAGCAATAAAAGTTAATAACAAAAATTTTAGCCACTTTTAATGGAATACCCTATATTTTATTTTAAATTCAAAATCCTGTTAACTTCTCCATCACAAAAATATAAAGGTTTGTTATGTTATACAGGTTATTTACAAAGTTATAACCAATTTTATATGAAAATCGTAACAAGTTCAACTCCCTGTATAAATAAAAATAAGCAAAACAACAATGGTTTATTAATGCCATATTTTTAAACGTATTGTCAAAATTTTCAAGAATGGTCGACATTGCTAATTTTCTTTATATCAAATACAGGGTGGGTTAAAACGCAAGTACATTATTTTATCAGTAATTTTAAATGGAACACCCTGTATTTTATATCACTATTGAAAAGTACCATTACCGTACTTTAATTTTTAGATAACATTCCCTATGTCTAAATTTATTAGTTCTCGAGATATTTTTATTTTTCAATGGACCAGTAGCGTGGCCACCCAAATCACCAGAATTTAGTAAACTGGACTGATTTTTTTGGGGTTACGTTAATAATGAAGTTTATAAAATACCTCCAACAACAAGGGATGAGATGAAAAATAGAATACATTGATCGTTTTTAGGCGTACATAATGTGTTAGGAGATAATTTTAAAAACCTTATGTAGTTAAATATTAAAAATATTTTATTAAAAGTAGCTTCTAATTTTTTCAAACATGTTTTTTTGCAAAATGTATTACTGATAAATTATGTTTCGTTTTTTATTTGTTACATTGTTACATTTTCATACAAAAGTACTGTTTAATTGTCTTCACAAAATATTGTATTTTGTGTTTGTGTGTTTTTTTGTAAAATTTATTACTAATTTTCTTTGTTTATTTGTTGCATTTACATAAAAAGATAGTTTTTAATTGTTTCAAAAATGTTGCATGTAGTGGTTGTGTTTTTGTTTGTAAAATGTATTACTAATAAATTATTTTTATTTCTTTATTTGCATTGTTACATTCATTGATTACCGGATTGATAATCAGTAATCTTCAATTGTCAATTCAGTCATGGCTTATTTAAAATTTAGATAAATTTAAACACCTAAAATAATTTGCTCTGAAAAATGAAAATATCTCGAAAACTAATAAATTTGGGCATAGGCAATGTTATATAAAAATTAAAGTACGTTAATGTTACTTTTCAATAATGATATAAAATATAGGGTGTTCCATTTAACATTACTGAGAAAATAATGTACTTGCGTTTTGACTCACCCTGTATTTTATATAAAGAAAATTAGCAATATCAATAATTCTTAAAAATTTTGACAACAAATAAAAAAATATGGCATTATAAACCATTGCTGTTGTGCTTATTTTTATTTATACAGGCAGTTGAACTTGTTACGATTTTCATACAAAATTGGTTATAACTTTGTAAATACCCTGTATAACATTACAAACCTTTATATTTTTGTGATGGAGAAGTTAACAGGATTTCGAGTATAAAATAAAATATAGGGTGTTCCATTTAAAAAAACATAAGTTAGGTTTGCCACTGTGTTATCGAACCCCTGTAACATTCTAACTAATTTTGTAATGTGAAGCTCAAAGGTGGCTAAAATTTTTGTTATTAACTTTTATTGCTATCTATTACTATAGCGGAGCTATTGAGCTTTACCCTACTAATCAATCACCCTGTACAATGAGCATTATACAATTATTAAGGGTATTTCTCTACTTTCCCAACGAACTTTATAATAAACACCTAGAAACAGAACTTCAATGTTTTCAGAATTTTACATTAAAAAACAATATATTTCCACAAAGCTACTAGTACTACAATCAACGAACATAGCATTAACCGATCTTTAAATAAAACTAGAATTTAATCTAGCGCAAAAATCAACAAAAAACAAAGGAAAAAAAAAATTAACTTGGAAACGTGCGTCTCACTCGAACTTCCTTATGCGCTACCGATCGCATGGGACGAGAGTCGTAGAAGACGAGAAGATTGGCAATTCTAAACGCCTCGTCTACGGAGCTCAATGCCACAACGAAGGAACTTAAGTGGGAGGGAGAGATCTACGCGACTGGAATTGAGTCGACTAGTTCGAGCGTCGCCCCGTGTGCGGACGGCCTTATTCATAAAAATACAAAGATTGAAAAAATTTACGTCTTATAGATATAAAAGCCTCATAGAAGAGTAATTGTTGACAAATAAAATATTAAATTTAAAATTAATACAGGGCTAGACCTCTGATCTTGGGTAAAAACCCTTAAAAATAATAAATATCACATCGATGTGCTTATAGACAATATATGGCTACCAAATTGTAACCTGAACAGCTTGCTGTTATTGACAGTTTTTTGAAATATGTAATGAAAAAGGAAGCATCTGAGCGGAAACAGAGTACGATGCGACCACTGTATTGTTAAATAATAATTAAAAAGTTTGAAAATGACTAAGATGTCATGTGTAGGTTAAATGTAGTTAAGTAAAGTAACTATAAATTTTAAAGCTAAATTTTAAATTACAATTGTTAATGTTAAAGAGAAATGTTAACATGTAGGTATACAAATTATCAAAATTATCAATATTATCAAAATATATTTAAGACAAAAGTATTGAGGTTTGACCAAATATAGAAACAAAATACATACTTAGATGAAATGAAAACAAAACAAGGGGAAGTTCCATTTGCCAAATTAAGACGAACTCTGAACGGTATTTGCTATGCCAAAAGTACTTAGCTGATTTTAATAAATGTTTTGCACACTATCAGTTTTTGAAAACATACACCTGTTGCCGTTTTGACTTAAATTATTTTGTTAATAAGTTGACAGCTTATTAGATGATCAGTTCGTAACAAACATAATTAAAGCTCGGATTATATGCATCAGAATTTGTAAGAAATATGCGCGTTATATGCAATAATATTTATCCAAAATATGCACCAATTTATGATAAATATGCAAAATATGCATATAAGCAAGGTATTTATTTGATTTGAAAAAGAAAACAAATTTAAAATTATTTGAAAAAAAACCGAATGAATGGAAAGACGGATCAATTGGAGGGTTTTTACGCACATATTTTTGTATTTTGGTGGTTAGCATGTTAGATTCACGTAAGCACTGATGATGATCGGTCATCCGATCGATAACTATTTCTGTGATGTAGCCCTTATTAGGGATTTTAACAAATATACCTTTTATAAAGGATTTTATTCGTTTTTAAAATTATTTACTAAAACGGAACACAACTTTTGTTTTGTGAGATATTGTTTTTTAGAACATTTCGAAATTAATAATAATTATTATAAAATTTCCCGTTTTGCTATAAGCAGGGAGTAAAAAATTACAGTTACTATTTATATCCTGATGTTCAAGTGAAACTTAGAAACCAATATTTGTCTCTTAGGTGTCGTATAAGACGAAGACAAGAAGTTTTTAGAGCAAAAAGTACTTGATCAATAAACGTTGCTCCTGGTGACATATCGAGCGAAGACCTTGGTCTGAAAGTAACTATATAAAAATGATATTTACACAAAGAAAATCGATATTTTTTAATACACTGAACTAGATAACTGTGAAACAAAAATATCAGATTTAGTGGGTCTACATCATTCATTATTACCAAATATTTAGACAAGAGTCCATAAGATATTATTACATATAGAAATTTAAAAACAGATCAGATTTTATTCTTTTTTTTTTTATTTAACTACAATTTTTATTCTTCTTTATGTAGGTACCTTGTCCGTTCCGAATAGGGATGGCGGTTGTTGACAAAACACCGTTTTTCGGTTATACCGGTTTTTTTTACCTACGGTTTAACCTGGCGGTTATAACCGGTCAAAAAACCGGTTATTCCAAAAACCGGTGTTCGGTTTTTTTAGTCATAGTTAATACCCAATAGGTTACATTTGCATTGCGCTTTAGTTTGCGACACTTCATTCGAATCCATATCAGTATAGAAATCAGTTATCAGTGTTGTGAAATTGGTTTCAGTCAGCTTAAAATTTCTCATTTAGGCGCGGGGGCGAAAAAATTTTCCCATTTGTTTCTCTGAATTCAGTATTTTTTCCGCTTATCCGGTTTTTCACCGGTTATTAATTTATAAAGCAAAAACCGGTTATAACCGGGACAAAAAACAACCGGAAAAACCGATTATTGCAGAGGAAAAAAACCGGTTTTAGTGTAAAACCGATAGGTTTTTCCCATCCCTAGTTCCGAACATTGGCAATTAACATGGCTATTTTGACTTTGTTAACGGCAGATCGGAATAGTTCGGCAGATGACAATCCGAACCATTGCCGCAAGTTCTGGAGCCACGATGAGCTTCTCCTCCTCCCTGGACCCCTTCTACTGTATATTTTCCCTTAGATGATTAGCTGTAGTACTCCATATTTATTGTGTATTTATTTTTGTAATAAAATCAATATTCATCCCACTACCGATAAAGCCAATCTCACGTATGCCCAAATAAAGAGCGCAAGAATCTTATTTATCATTATGAAGATTTTTTTGTACAGAGATTCAGAGATATAGACGAAGCAATAAAGCACTAAAATCGGCCTTAATCGCTTACCTCCGAAAAAAAAAGACGACGACAGAACGGATCTCAATAATTCTTTTTGCATTCGATTCGTGAATGCGCCAGGAATCTTTGTGACCCCTAGCCATGAGATAATATTGAAAAACTGCATACAAAAAATGCATTCTTAAAGGGCACCTCCAACAGACAATAAAAAAAATTCAGAACTCGTCAATTATCGGCAGAAATGACTTCAATTTTGTTACTCGGAGGTTTTTGGGGTCGCTGAAAACGAATATGACGTCGTAAGTGATCTACGGAGTACCTGGTGTCCAGGGTCCCTACTGTTTACCTCGTGTTGTGGAGTTTTCGGCAAATTCATTAAACAATTAGTCAAAAATCATTTCTCGGGGGTTTTTGGGTTAGCTGACGACGAATATGAAATTGGAGGTGATCTCCGGAGTACCTGGTGCCCAGGGTACCTATTGTTTATCTCGTCTTCTGGAGTTTTTGATAAATTGATTAAAAAATTAGTCAAAAATCATTAGTTACGACACAAACATTAGGTACTCTGGACACTAAGTACTCAGAAGACCACTTCCGGTGTCATATTCCGGTGTCGTCAGCGACCCCAAAAAACCCCAAGAAATGATTTTTGGCCAATTTTTAATGAATTTGCCGAAAACTCCAGAAGGCGGAGGTAAACAGTAGGTACCCTGAGCACTAGGTACTCCGGATATCACTTTCGATGTCATATTCGTAGTCAGAGACGCCAAAAACCCCCCGAGTAATGAATTTTGACTCATCTTTTAATGAATCTGCCGAAAACTTCAAAAAACGAGGTAAACAGTAGGTACAATGAGTACCAAGTACTCTGAAAATCACTTTCAATGTCATATTCGTCGTCAGCAATCCCAAAACCCACCGAGTAATGATTTATGACTATTTTTTAATGAATTTGCCGTGAAAACTCCGCAAGACGAGGTAAAGAGTAGGTACCCTGGGCAACAGGTACTCCTAAAATCACTTTCGATGTCATATTCGTCGTCAGCGACCCCAAAAACCTCCGAGTAATTATTTTTTACTCTTTTTTTATGAATTTGATGAAAACTCCAGAAGACGAGGTAAACAGTAGGTACCCTGGGCACCAGGTACTCTGGAGATCACCTCCAATGTCATATTCGTCGTCAGAGAAGCCAAAAACCCACGAGTAATAAATTTTGAATAATTTTTTAATGAATTTGCCGAAAACTCCAGAAGACGAGGTAAACAGTAGGTACCCTGGGTACCACGTACTCCTAAAATCACTTTCGATGTCATATTCGTCGTCAGCGACACCAAAAATCGCCCCTGTAATAATTTTTGACTAATTTTTTAATGAATTTGTCGAAAACTCCACAAGACGACGTAAACAGTAGGTACCCTGGGTAACAGGTATTCCGTAGATCACTTTCGACGTCATATTCGTTTTCAGCGATCCCAAAAACCCCTGAGTACCAAAATGAACTCCAATTTTTTTTAATGTCTGTTTAAGATGCAATTTAAATGCATTTTTTGTATGCAGTTTTTCAATATTATCTCATGGCTAGGGGTCACAAAGTTTCCTGGCGCATTCACCAATCGAATGCAAAAAAGAATTATTAAGATCCGTCTTGTCGTTTTTTTTTCGGAGATTCAATGCTTTACATATTGCTTCGACTAATAACGTTGTTTTAATTCTCTAAACAGTGATTGTTCACAGATATACTAAGATTATATGACATAAATATGTATTTTACAGGTATCTCTAAGATGTAATAAAACACTCTGGTTATACGCGTACTCAGAGTTTAGGACATCAGCATATCCTGCGGCTTGAAATTACCCCCAGTCGCGTAATTTGAGACACTATTCTAATGAATATTACCGATTACCTCGAGGGTATGGGCCACTGGGACCCAACTTTTCCAATCCCAATGGTTTCCATGGTGACGCAACTTAACTATTAACCTGAACCGATACCAAAAATCGAATTGCATTCTCATTAGGTTGTAATCACTGGCGGGGCGCCCGTGTTTCATTACGGGGGGGAAATAGCGTCATAAATCTCTCCCTTTATCCCCTTGCCCTGGCTCGTCCTCTCGCTGGTTGCTCTCATCTAGCTATGTATATACTTGGGCTCTTTTTGGAAGTTTTCTTCAATGCATTGTTAGTCCGGCGTCTTGTATTTTAACGGCAGAGTAGCTACCTACATACAAAACTAGCTTTATAATATACAGGGTGTACAATTAAGGCATGTACATTTGTAACGGTCCCAATGCATATGTTTTTATCGTCGTATAAATATATCAAGTCCGACCCTGCGTGACGAATAAATTAGACGTATGGTATTGCGTAATCCTTTTTCCCATATTACGATGTATTTTTCGTTGCCCGTTCAAGTATTAATTAGAAAATTTGTTTATCTTCGGCGAATCATCAAAAGAATTTAATGTTTTTTTGAGACTGAATTCTGTTTTCTACAGCCAGAATGTTTACACAAATACATTCAATAGCAGCGATAAGCACAAGTGTTTTTGTGTTGAGATTAGTCGATAGAGCTCAGTTAACATTTTGGTGAGAACCGAAAAATAACTGTTTACGGATATTGAGTATTTTCTTATTGGTTTACAACTTTTAGTGGGATGTCCTTAGGAACATACCCTGGCTATTTTATTATCAGAAGAAATTTTTGGTTTCTTTAAATTGGATAATTATCTGGTGATTGCCAGAATGGAAGTGTAATTTCTGTGCTTGAAAGGAATCTTGTCTTGAATTAGGACAAGAACGAGGAGTCAAGATCTAGCTACGACAGTGTAGAGTGTAGAGTCGCGGGCCGATTTGGTTTAGTCCGCGAGACAGTTTTGGTTTATTGTAATAACGCCGTAAGTGTATTGAGTCCTCTACTTTTTATGGTATATATGAATGATATAGCTTTGGTAACTAATTCACTGAGTGGAGTTAACATCGTCAGTTATGCGGATGATACCAACATTCTAGTCAGAGCAACATCCGATCAAAATTTCCAAATAAAACTACACAGATACTATCCACCATCAACAGTTATTTCTTATCCAATAGACTAGTTTTAAATGAAGAGAAATCAAAGTATATGATTTTCACGTCAAATACTTTATTAAACCATCAAGCCACTATACAAGCAGCAATAGATAAAACAGACTGCACGAAGTTGCTGGGGGTCCTGTTAGACAGTAATTTTAAATGGTCAAACCACATTTCTAATTTGAAATCCAGATTAAGTAGCGCATGTTATGCATTGAGAATTCTTTCACGTCTCTTTAATACATCAATATTAAAAACAGTATACTTTGCCCATTTTTACTCAATAGCCAAATATGGCATTGAAGTCTGGGGTTGTACCTCTAAATTAGAGCAGATATTCGTACTTCAGAAAAGAGCTATTAGGATAATGTATAAAATGAAATTTAGAGATTCTTGTAGAAGCATCTTTAGACAAAACAATATTCTTACAATTCCTGGTCTGTATATATTTTCGTGTATAATGTATTTACATTGCAAAATTTATAAATTCAATAAATTTCAATTTAACCATGTTTATTCAACAAGATTCAGAGACAATCACTTTATGCTTCCACAACATCGTTCTGTTTTGTTGGAAGGTAGCACACATTATGCAGCCATAAGTTTCTTTAACAAATTGCCAATAGATATACGAATGAATTTGCATCAGCCAAACTTTCGGAGTTGTGTACATCAATACATTTGTGAACTAGAGCCATATATTCTAAAAATATCTTTTAAGTATGTTTTGTCGTATTTATTAATTTATATACTTTTGTACGTCTGTAACTTTGACTTGTCTCATACATGTACTTTGTACAATGTCGCATGTGATGAATAAATTTGACTTGACTTGACTTGACTATTGTCAAGTTGAGTTACCAGATGGAGTGAACTCCAATCTATTTAGTCTGTTTTCTTAGTGAGAAAACAAATGTTGGTTACAGTGAATACCACGATAGCATGTTTTGTGTCTAGTTCCGTGTATTAGAAGAAACAGTTTCGTTATGTTGTTCTTAAGAAGAAATTAATACAAGTTCGCGGAGCGAGTTTCCCAACTTTATAATAAAATGAAAAACAATTTTTTTTAACAAAATTTTGCTATGTTCAAGTGAACAATGTTTACATAGTTCCAATGTTGAAATGTTCCATTAACAATCAATAATAAGCAGTTACCTTTTTGTAAAAATAAAACAAAAACATTAAATTGATTAACAAACCTATCACGCTGTAATAAAATAATTCACAAATGATTCCGGTCTAAAAATTTTTATAAGAATATACTACTTGATTTGAATTTATTGGCCAATAAGGCACTCAACTATACCAAGAAGTTTGAAATAGCGATAGTCTTTCCTCTGCCAACAACGAACCAATGAACGTTTGTTGCTTTTCTGGCAAAACTTTTCTTATCGGTTTCGTGGAATAAAGTTTTCGGGAATTTGGTTATCTGAAGAGCTATGTCGATTTTCCCAGGAGAGGTAACGGTTGGAAGTATGTAGGTAGGTACGTAAATATTCCTGTGCCCCGCTTAATATATGTTTGTTTATTAAATGGTAAAGTTTCGGATTTAGATTTAGATTAAAGTTGGATAACAAAAAGTTGCCGAATTTGACTACCTGGGTATTTGCTGAAGTCGATTTTATTATAAACGTGCTTGGTAGACTGAATATACAAGCTGTAAAAAGTAAACACAATAAAGGGGAATGTGGAATATAAATTATTTCTAATATAACTGCAAAACAGTTAAAATAAAAGAATTTTGACCGTCATCATGAGAGGGTGGAGTTTATTGGGAAATAGTCACTGGCGAAGCGTCCATGTCACCACTGTTACCATTGGTAACAGTTAAAAATCTTGCAATAAATATTTTATGACTGTTATGAAATAATTCCATTTATATTTTTTACCAACAGAAATATTTGTTAAAATAGTACCTAATTCAGTAAATAGCCAACTAGATGCACGAAAATATTGGCGAGATAAATGAATCCATTGCACTTTATTATATGCTGTTACCGATACTGGCAGTGGTAACGCAGAAGAAACCTCGCTATCGCTCGAGACTAGCTCGTTTCTGAAAATTTTGAAGGAGCGGAGCGACAGCTCTGTTCGAGCGACGAGAGACGGCGCGCGGGCACGCTGTGTATATCAGTATTGTCACCATTTTGAGGATTGGTAACATTAGTTTAGTACCTATTACAGATTACAGTGTGCGTGCATTTAAACATGCAAGCGTGTTGCTACGTATTGCGTAATTGATCAACTACTTGAAAAGTTATTCTCCTTGTATATTTTTTATATATCATTTTTAAGAAAAAAAATGATATTATTGAAAGTGGAACAATTAAAATATGAATAAAAAAGAATGTGTGTGTACTTTGTACGCACGTAAGAAGTTAAACTTCTATTATAATATAATTTCAACGAAATAAATATACCTACTTAACAGTTACAATACAAAAAATTAACAATAATTACCAAAAATGAACCAAAACTTAACAATGCCAAATATTAAAAAAAAAAAGAAAAAAATATGAATCGTCCGGGATTTGAACCCGCAATTTTTGATCTCTGATCCAATGCTCTACCAACAAGGCCATCAAGCCGCATGCTAGTTACCTTTCAGATATACAAAATTATACATCACGGTGACAAGTGAAATATAAAAATAGATGTTTTATTATTTTACGCCCAAGGAAGACAAATCCAAAGACACAAAATTATAATAACAAACCTTTTAAACCACCTTTTTCAAATTGCGCAAGTTGTATTATTAATATTAATGTTAATAAATGAAATATAAATATTTTGACGTTTCACAATTTGACAATTCACTTTTAACTGCAGTGCCTTAAAATTTTTAAAGCACTAGTGCCTTAAAGTAGCATTTTTAACGCTCCTATGGAGTCCTCAAAATTGCATTTTTAACACGTTTGTAGAAAAATATATTTAAAAACACTAATATATTCTTTCCACACCTTTTCTGGACTGATGCATACATAAATTAAAACATTTTGAAGTATAACTTCAAAAATATAATATGAAAACTATTTAAAAAGGCAGTATAACTATTAACTAACCTTTATTGTTTCTCTTCCCACAAATTTTAAAACGCAACAACCATACATAACCAAACCGTCAACCGTCCAAACCACAGCTGCTCTACAGCTGCCATATTGGATAATTTTTGACATGTCATTTGAACATCCAATCAGAACAAAGTTATAATGTGCATGCGCCGGGATCGTAGGTTTTAACATATAAAAATTCACCCTCATATCGCGCGTAAAGAAGTATAACTTCAAAAATAGTTTTCAAAATCTATGCTTTTTCCTACTTGTTCATTTTTTATGTTAATTTTATGGTAGAATAATATGTTTAGTTTGTTTATTGTTTATTGTTATACCTGTTACATATACATAATACATATAATTTGGGAATAGTGATTTGTTTAATTTTATCCCACAGGATTGAAAACAAAAACTTATATTTGGGAGGTTCAAAATAAATTTTTAAATAAGATTTTTTTACATCTGGTTTGGTAACACTTTAGAAAAAGTCACGCGTCGCCACTGGAAATAGTCCAAGTAATGAAGCTTAAAATAAACTATTTTTAATGGGAAATAAGCCACAATTTTTCCAAAAAATGATTTTATTAACGTTTCGAAGCCCAAATCTGGTTTCGTTGTCAAAATACAAAATACTACTAAAATAAACAAAAATGTTGTTGCTAAGTAAAAAAAATTCTTCTAATAATTTATTTAATCTGACTCATTTATATTGGCAATTCAGACGTATATTATACATTTTAAAGTAGAAGACTTTAAAATGATATCGCCAATATTTATGAGTTGCGTTCCTGGGACGACTTTACTAAAAGATAGTTCATTCGATTACATGAAACCAATCCCAACTCAAGAATATCCGTCACAAAAAAATCATAGCATGTGATCTGTCTTTAAAAACAACACTGACAACTGACAACTCTGACAACCAAATGCAACGATGACAGTAAAATTCTCGCGTTAGAGATTCCAAAGTAAATCACGAGAGAAAACTAGGAAAAAAAAACCTCGTGATACTATCCCGACATCGTAAGTATTTGGTCTTACATTTAATGTACTTTCAAAAAACTAATACCAAATTCTGACTTTAATATGTTTAAATTATAAATAATAGTAATAATATATAGATATATAAAATTTGTACTAACTCGATATGTTATTGGCTTACTAATCGTGGTATTTTCTTTCTATTTACTTCCTCTTTCAGTATGGGTAACCACATCCTACTGCATTCTACCTCTAAATTCTACTAAAATAGGACAAAACCTCGCAATTTCTTCAGAATGGATCGATTTGCTTGAAAATTTGAGAATAAGTAGTGGATAGTTCAAGGATCACAATCTTTATGATGCCGAAAGGCGCTTTTACCATGGGGGTGGTTGCCACCCCATGTCGTGGGTGGATATTTTTTATTATATTTTGACCGCAAAAGTTGGTAAAAACATTCATTCTAAGCAAAAAACGTTCTATATATTTTTGTGACAAAATTAATAGTTTTCGATTTATTTGCTATCGAAAGGATTAGTTTTATATCGAAAAAATCAATGTTTTTAATCAGCTTTATGCAAATAACTTAAAAAGTTTTCGTTTTATCAAAACAAATTTGCTTAACAAAAATGTGTCTTTTGAAAAAATCAACAAAACCGTTTTTTTAAATTATCTTTACGACCAACTCTAATCGAGCTATACTTTATTATATGTTAACTCTTCTTCGTCAAATGCTAAATATTTTAGTTTCAAAGTCAAAAGACGGGAAAACTATGCATTTTTCGAGGATAACTTGTTTAAACTAATTTGAAGTATTTAAAAATATCTATCTCCAAAAATAAAAAAAAGTCTTTCGCTCAAAAATTAAATGGCTTATAATGAAAAGAATATCAGTCCCAATTTTTTTCAGCGAAAAAATAATCGGAAGCAAACCCCTAATCACCACCCTAATTAAAATTAGTAATTGACCTTATTTGAACTTCTTTATTTATGTATTATTAATAGGTTCTAGAAGCTTGACCGGCTTAAAATGATTAGTTTAAAAAAAAATGGAGTCAAAAGTGAATGACGAATTTTTGTAGTTTTGAAAAAAATGGCCTTTTCTTCAGAATAGAAAGATTAGCATCAGAGATACGAAAAAATGATTAATATTAAATTGTAGCTTATTTAATTCTCAAGAACTTAGTTTGAACAAAAATTTTTTTCCACAGTAAAAATTGAGTGAGCTATTGACAATTAAAACTTGTAATAACATGCAAAAACCACCTTTACTAACCCTTTCAACGTCACCACTTTTTGCGACTGAGGATTTTAAAAGGATTTAATATTAATATCCTTATAGATCTTGTAAAAATCTACAAAATTCTTTTTTACCAAACTTTCTAAGATAAAAATTAAAAAGGTTTCGGTTAAAAAATCAATATATATTTTTTGAAAAAAGGGAGAAATCCAATTGGAAGCATAATAATGTAAGTTAGCGATGTTTTTAGTCATTGGCGTTATTCATTCTTCTTTATTTATGTATTATTAATGGATTATAGAAGTTTGACTGGCTTAAAATGATTAGTTTTTTAAAAACTGAAGTTTACTGAATAACGGCCTTTTGTAGTTTGGAAAAAATGCCTCTTTTTAGAATAGAAAGAAATGAAATTGTAGGTTATTTAATTCCCAAGAACTTGGTTTAACAATTTTTTTTCTACGGCAAAAATTGAGTGAATGGTAAATGAGTATAATATATCGAAAAACATTGATTTTTTCGATATAAAACTAACACTTTCGATAGCGAATAGATCGAAAACTATTAATTTTATCAAAAAATTGTATAGAACATTTTTTGCCTAGAATGAATATTTTTATCAACTTTTGCACTCAAAATATTATACAAAATTTCCACCCCCGAGATGGGGTGGCAACCACCCCCATGGTAAAAGCGGCTTTCGGCATCATATAGATTTTGATTCTTGGACTATCCACTACTTATTCCCAAATTTTCAAGGAAATCGATTCATTCTGTAAAAATTGCGAAGTGAAAAGCTTCGGTTCCTGGACTAAAATAAATAGTTTAGTTTGTGTAAGATATTTCATCTTTTGTGCTGGAAGGTCAATAGTACATCAAATACATATTTACGGTCCGACAAATATGTATTAGAAAAAACCTGAGTCGCTCATTCTACAAGAGACGTGAGAGAAACGTTTTCACAACTCGAGGAGAAAACAGGTAGTGTGGGTCTTCGAATAAATAAAGAGAAGACAAAATATATGCCAATAACCAAAAATCCAAGTCATCCAAATCCAAAAAGAAACGTCTGAATCCGAGGAGTAACCAAAGTTAAAGACGTTAAGGAACAGGTGGCAAAACTCAAATTGAAATTTGCAGGTCACACCATCTGACAAGCAGATGAAAGATGGAACAAGCAAATAATCTACTGGCGACCATAGAAACATAAGAGAGGAAGAGAAAGACCTCAGATGAGATGGAGCGACGACCTCAAGAAGCATGCCGGATCCAGATGGATGACCACAGCGCTGGATAGAAACCAATGGAAAAGATAAGGAAAGGCCTATGTCCAAAGATGGATAGATTCATCATCATCATCATGTCATCTACACTCCTAGCGGAGTGATTGCCGCCCTCTAGGGCTCTTCCGATTCGTTTGTCGCGGTGAATCAATCCGCATCAACATTTTGGTTTTACAATTGGTTGTGTGACTTGGCATCTTCTACAATTTTCCTCCATTCGTTCCTGTTTTTGCTTCTGGTTGCCCATTCTCTGACTTCAATATTCTTAAGGTCCTCCAGTATCTGGTTCTCCCATCTAGTTTTGGGTCTCCCTCGTGGTCTGCCTGATACAGGTCTCCATTTGCAAATTTTCTTGATATCGGCTTCTGGATTCCTCCTTTCTATATGTCCCATCCATCTGAGTCTCTTTGCCTTGATAAATCTGACGATGTCTTCTCCTTTCAGAAGTTCTCTTACTTCGTGGTTCATGAGTTTTCTAAATTCATTATTACCTAAGTTTAGTGGTCCTGCTATCCTCTGAATTATTTTCCTTTCTAGGATCCTCAATCTTTCTTCCTCTTTCTGTGTCAGACACATTACTTATGTATTATTATTATTAGCACCATATGTGATTACTGGTCTAATTGCTGCTTTGTAAATTTTCAGATTTTTATTGTGAGTAAGCTTCTTATCTTTGAGGAAGTTACTGTATTTCCAGTAGGTTCTGTTTCCTACATGGATTCTTTCATTAACTTCGATACTTCTATCATTAGTTCCATTAACTGAAACTCCAAGATATTTAAAATATTCTACCTTTTCAAATTCATATTCACCAATATTTAAGCTTATCATACAGTGTGAGTCATGAGGAACTGTACATACTCCTACCTCGTATAGAGGCTCCTATGGGGAATAACAAATGACCATTAAAAAGTGTCTGCTCCCCTTGTTTAATAATATACAGAGCGAGTTTCGTATTTTGACAGAAATTTATATTCGTCATAATTTTTGAACGGTCAGATTGATGTGTCTCTTATTTTGGTCAATCGTTACACTATTACCACCTAATCAACTGATTTATTCAAACTAGAAAAAAAATCAGGTCCGGCTCTAAAAAATTAGTTCGTTTGGGTCTTAGAAAAAATTTCACCCTGTATACGCTTTTTGAAAACTCTAATATTAATTTTACAAATTAAACAAATAGGCAATTAAAATGGCATATTTATTTTTTTCCCCACACGATTACTTAATTTTTTATAAAAAAATCAAATTTGACTATGAATAATAATTAAAAGTTTGGTAAAGTGAACCATAGATTTAAAAAAAATTTACTTTTATTACAAAAATTAATTTTTTTGAACAAATATTTAATTTATGTTACCAACCAATCAACTGATTTATTCAAACTAGAAAAAACTCAGGCCCGGATTTAAAAAATTATTTCGTTTTGGTCTTAGAAAAAATTTCACCCTGTATAAGCTTTTTGAAAACTCTAATATAAATTTTACAAATTAGACAAATGGGCAATTAAAATGAAAAAAAAAAAAGATAAAATCACGGTTTAACTCGCTACAACGTTCCATTTAAAAAAAATTTTCTGAAATTTTTACAGCACATATCTTTTACCATTGTGAAGACTATGACAATTGTTGTAGACTTTCAGTCTTCTTCTCGTAAAAGTTATGAATTTTTAAAAATAAAAGGTGCAGCTTCGTGAATTGCAAAGTTAAATCGCAAAAATTAAGTGAAAAAATGTAAAATTTATCTATTTGATCACGTCTATGTTAAACTATAGAGTCCAAAGAGAAGTGTTTTAGGGGTTTTAGATCTAGACGTGTTATAGAAAAAAAAATGGTGAAACTAATTTTTTTTTATTTTTATGGTAAAATTGCGATTTTGACAAATTTGATTTTTTAATAAAAAATTAAGTAATCGTGTGGAGAAAAAAATAAAAATACCATTTTAATTGCCTACTTTTCTAATTTGTAAAATTCATATTAGTGTTTTCAAAAAGCGTATACAGGGTGAAATTTTTTCTAAGTCCAAAACGAACTAATTTTTTAAAGCCAGACCTGATTTTTTCTAGTTTGAATAAATCAGTTGATTGGGTGGTAACATAAATCAAATATTTGTTTAAAAAAATTAATTTTTGTATTAAAAGTTATTTTTTTTTTTAAATCTATGTTTCACTTTACCAAATTTTTAATTCATAGTTAACTTTGATTTTTTCTTATAAAAAATTAAGTAATCGTGTGGGGAAAAATAAATATGTCATTTTAATTGCCTATTTGTGTAATTTGTAAAATTAATATTAGAGTTTTCAAAAAGCGTATACAGGGTGAGATTTTTTCTAAGACCCAAACGAACTAATTTTTTAAAGCCGGATCTGATTTTTTTCTAGTTTGAATAAATCAGTTGATTATGTGGTAATAAATAGTGTAACGATTGGCCAAAATAAGAGACACATCGATCTGACCGTTCAAAAATTATGACGAATATAAATTTCTGTCAAAATTCGAAACTCGCCCTGTATATTATTAAACAATGGGAGCAGACACTTTTTAATGGTCCTTTGTTATTCCCCATAGGGGCCTCTATACGAGGTACGATTATGTACAGTTCCTCATGACTCACCCTGTGTTAACTGGGTTTTTTCTTGAGCATTTAGGTATTTTGTTTTGTTTTGATTTATTTCTAAACCCCTTTTGGATGCTTCTTTGCATAACTTCATAAATTCTTCCTTTAAACTGTTTAGGTTTGTGCTAATTAATGCTATGTCGTCAGCATACGCCACAAGTTGCGACGTCGATGTTATAATCGTACCTTTTATTTCTGTAGCTCTTATTGTTCCTTCTATAGCGACATTAAATAGTGACGTTGATGGGTATATTAAGGCTCGAAAATAGAAAATAGAACCAAAAATCCAAGACCAAGAGTTAGGCAGAACGCAAATATTAGTGACCACAATTTCAAAGTAGTATAATATTTTAAATATCTCGGATGGTATTCACAGATGATAATTACATAGAAAAAGAGGTTTATATCCTCCATCGTCATTATTAGGATCTAAGCTGCTAAAAAGACAATGTAAATTAAGACTACATACGTCAATAACTACTCGCCCAGTTGTTACATATGGAAGTGAAATATTGACTCTACATAATATAGTGCAGTGTCACTGGAGGTGGATATGAGCTATTACCTCCGATTTCGTTGAACCTTCATCGATTTGCATGAAAATTGGTGAGTGGTTAGAGGATATATCAAGGAACAAAGGTGACATGGTGCCAACTTGCGCTTTTACTCTGGGGGTGGATGCCACCACTTCTCGAGGGTGAAAATTATTTTATTGAAAATTATTTTATTGAAAATAACCCGATAATTCGATATAGGGACAAATTCTAAGCAGCATTTGTTATATACAGTTATTAAAATAAATCAAAACTTTTTGAGTTATTGAAGATCAAAGATTTTAATCTTTCTTGAGAAAAATGCATGTTTTTAACCGATTTTTCATCAATAACTCAAAAACTATAAGTTTTTGCAAAAAAGTTAATATTACCAAAATTGAAGCTAATAAAAAATGAAATAAACCCTTTACTAGAATAACCTTTTGGTTCTAAATAAAAGTGAGTTATAGGTAATTGAATATATATTTTTTTTCGGCGAGTAAAAAGATCTAAGTATTCAAGCTGAAATATCCGGAAAATGATGCATTTTACAACATAAACTTATTTAACATTTGTCAAAGTACTTAAAAATATCTATTAAAAGAGCCCCCGAACATGTTGATAGCATTAAAATTTATGCACCAAAACTTTTTCAAAATTTATTTTTTAAAATTTTTTCCAAAAAATTTTATTGTTTTTTTTAATAACTCCGTTTATTTTTAAGATATTAGATTTATCTAAAAACCGTTTGGAAGTTAATTCTAAGGGCTATTTAACCATGTTGAATTTAATCTTTTAGACCCCTCACTTTTTTAAAAATAAAAGGTTAAATGGCCCCGGTAGCTTGGATTTCACAGCAAAATTTAAGATTTAAACGTTTTTATCTCGGTTATTTATTACCCTATGGAAATAGTAAAACAGGTAAAATATTTGACACAGAATAAACTAAAATTTGTGTATTTATCATTTTTTACGTATATTGAGTATTTTTGGAGTTGTTATCAAAAGAATATGAAAATTACAATAATTTTAAAAATTATGATTTTTTTTAAATTAGGTATATCTTTTTTCAAAAATATGCATTCTAAACCGGTCAAAATGGTTGAAATCATTACTTATGCTAATATAAAGAAGTTATTGTAAGGATTATTATAAATTTTAGTTTTTGTGGAAATGGCGTATGTTTTATTTTTCACTTTTTCCTAAAAAATTCGAAAGGGTTCTTTTATTTTCATCATACCTTGCTAAATTTTGACGCTATTAACTTGTTCTGAAGCTCATTTAATAGGTATTTCGAAGTACGTTGACAAATGATTAGCAGGTATACTTTATACATTGCATCGTTTTCGCGTTATTTAAGCTTGAGTACTTAGATTTGAGTACTCGTCGAAAATAATACACATTCAATTGCCAATACTTTGAACTGAATGTTAATTAGTTTAGTTCTTTAAGTGAGGAATGTATTCAGTTTTTTATTTCAATTTCAGTAATAATAACTATTTTGTAAAAGCTTATAGTTTTTGAGTTATACGTGAAAAACCGATTTAAAACATGCATTTTTTTACGAAAAAATAAAAATTTTAGTTTTTAATAACTCAAAAATTGTTGATATATATTAATATCTTGATATAACAAATTTTGCTTATAATTTGTCCCTCTATCGAGTTATGCTATTATTTTTAATAAAATAATTTTCACCTCCGAGAGAGGGTGGCATCCACCCCCAGGGTAAAAGCGCAAGTTGGCATTATGTTACCTTTGTTCCTTGAGGTATCCTCTAATTACTCACCAATTTTCATGAAAATCGATGGAGGTTTAACGAAATCGGAGGTGAAAACCTTCAGTGACTCCACTAATAGGCTGGAACTAAATAAGCTGCTAGTATTTGAAAGAAAAATTATAATTATGATATTAGGCCCTGAAAGACATGCATTCACAGGAAAGTGGAGAATGCTGAATTGGTGACTGTATGGTACTGAAAACATCTTCAGACATATAAAAGCTAACCGGACATAGTAGTACTTCTAGCTTCTACTCAAAAAGGTATTGCTATTCATTTTAAAAACTATTGTCTTCACCAATTGTGAAAAAATGTGAAAACGTTGAATTGAAAACGTCCGTCTGTCTGTCTGTCTGTCTGTCCGTAAATACAACTCCTCCGTCATTATACTAGGTAGAATGACAAATGAGGTGTCAAATGAAAGCTTATAATCCAAGGATGGTACTAAAGGTGAGAAATTTGACCTAGGCTTTCTGTCCGTCTGTCCGTCCGACCGCGAATATAACTCCTCCGTCACTAGACCAGATAGAATGACAAACGAGGTGTCGAATGAAAGCTTATAATCCAAGGTTGGTACTAAAGTTGAGAAATGTTACCTAGGACTTCCGGTTTTAGAAATGCGACCGGAAGTACTGGTTTAAAGTCCCCGGAATAGTACAAGTAATATATTATTCGACGCACCTTCGCAAGACGAGAACAAATATATACTTCCGGTTTCATGGCCGTCTGTCCGTCTGTCCGCGAATACAACTCATCCGTTATTAATACCGATATAATGACACATGAGGTGTCGAATGAAAGCTTATAACCCAATGATCGTATTAAAGATGAGCAATTTGACATCGGACTTCCGGTTTTTGAGTTGCTACCGTAAGTACTGTATTAAAGTCACCGAAATAGTATAAGCGATATATCATTCGACGTGCCTTAGCGGAATGAGAACAAATGTAAAATTTTGGTTTTTATATCATTTCCGGTTAAAAAGTTCTAACCAGAAGTGCCATATTATAGTCGCAGAAATAGTACATGTAACACATCAATCGAAGCATATTGAAAAGTCGAGTTTAAATCTTTAGTTCCGGTTTTGTACGGTAATTTTTATAAGGTACGGTAAGGTAATTTCTATTTAAACAATGATGACTCAAATTTAGTAAAAATGACTCAAAATTAGTAAAATCGTATATCAATCGACGCAAAGTTACACGAAGAGTTCAAATATCGACTTCTAGTTCTACTTTGGATTACTTTGGGTGAAAACCTAGGACTTACGAAGTTCAATTGCTTGTTGAAGTTATACTTCTTTAGGCACGAGGGTGAATTTTTACATTCCCTGGCGCATGCGCACACCGACAGTATGGTATTAGTCGCTACATCTTTATGTAGCGCAAATAAGGTGTGCGTGAAAAGAATATATTATTAGTGTTTTTAGTAAATATATTATAATTTTTATGTCTGTGGATTTGTCTTCCTCCTAATAAGTATTATTGAAAATATTTATTTTCAATTAATGTATCTGTCACCGTGATTGTAATTATGTCCGAGAAATGATCGACTGAATACAAAAGCGGTGGTAGCTGATCGGTAGAGCATTCGCCTAGCGATCGAGAGGTCCCCTGTTCGAATCCTGACAAAGTCATATCCTTTTTTTTTTAATTTGTGGTATTCTTTTTGTTCTTTCTAAAATTAGTTTAATCTTCTTCTTGTAGTGCCTATCCGTTTCGGATGTTGGCGACCATCATGGCAATCTGCACTTTGCACACTGCTGCTCTGAAAAGATTTGTAGTGGTTGTGTTGAACCACGTTCGTAGATTTTTCAGCCAGGAAATCCTTATAAATCCTAGTTTAATATTTAAATAAAATCCGTAACGGATGAAATAAATGAACGCATCCTACTGGGTAATAAAACCTATTGGAACTATCAAAAATTTCTGAAAGAAAAACACGTTAGTCAGACAACCAAATTAAAAATTTACAAGACTGCAATCAGGCCAGTGATCACCTATGGTGCAGAGACGATGTGCCTAACACAAAAAGATGAAATAAGATTAGAAATCTTAGAGAGAAAGATAATTCGACGAATAATGGGACCGGTGAGGATAAGTGTAGGCGAATTTAGAAGATTAACAAATGAAGAAATTAAAGAAGTCATCCAGGGTGAAGACATAATCAAGTTCGTGAAGGCGCAGAGGCTCAGGTGGCTGGAACACACAGAAAGAGCTAACCCAGACTCTACGCTAAAGCGAATAACTGGCTGGAGACCAACAACAAAGAGACCAAAGGGAAGACCCAAAACAAGATGGAGAGATCAAGTCTTAGGAGACATAAAAAAGCTGAGAATCTACAATTGGAAGGAGCGTTGTAAGGACCGGAAAGAATGGAGGAAAGTTGTAGACAAAGCCAAGTCACACACGCTGCTATAATAATAAGAGACAACAGCGGACTGATTCTCCGCAACAAATGAATCAGAGAGCCCAAAAGGGCGGCAAACACTCCGCCAGGAGTGAATAAGCCATGATGATGATGATTTAAATAAAATACAAAAAAACTGTTTAAAGTAGATTGGTATATTGAGGTATATTGATTTCGTTGAAATCATAATATGAAGTTAGATTATATTATAATAGTAAGTATAACTTCTTAGGTGCGTACAAAGTACACACACATTCTTTTTTTTTATTATAGACAGTAAATATAGCTGAATTTCTATACCCGGTCGGAATTAAATTCCTATCAATTACTTTCAGTACAACATTCTGTTTATAAAAATTTCACCACAATATACTAAATACAAAATATTTACACAGAAAATCCTCCAACTATTCGAATCACAGTATTCTCTAAAACCAAACCAATAATTACCAAAAACGACTGTGTTCTCTCTTAAACTCGTTTCTCACTTTTTCATTAACCGCAAGCCGCTCAGTACAAACAAAAATAAAATACGAGGAGAAAAAAACAGTGGAAATGGCAAAAGATGCCCATCAGCTCATCGAGTTTTTCTTGCAAAAGTAAACGTAGTACACAGCAAGAAAGTTGGGAAATCAATGAGTTAAGGGCAAGGCGTAGTTCTAATAAGAATTTCAACACTCTTTTCGCTGGTGTCTTAGATTTAGGCCGGAACTGATGAAACATGTAGGTATTCAGATGAATATAGGTATTGAGTTTATTAAACTAAGATGTTAGATATATCCCGAAACAGGTCGATTTTTATTTTTATATTATGATTTTTTCGCACATAAATCATACTAGAACTATGTCTGTATCTATTATGGAGTTCCATATATTCACAAAGTAACTACGTAATTACTCAGTTTCTTTAGTACTGTTATTTCTTCGTTCGTTCGTTAATTAATTTGAATTAAGTAAATTTTTCCTTGGAGAATAAGTGTAACCAAAATAAAGGAAACATAATTTTTAATGAAACGAGGATTTTTGGTGGAAATGGCAAAATATGCTCATCAGAATGATTTTTGGTGGAATGATTATTTTTGGTGGAAATGGCAAAAGATGCCCATAAGAAAGGTTTTTGGTGGAAATGGCAAAAGATGCTCATAACAATTATTTTTTGTGAAAATGGCAACAAATACAAATCAGAATTATTTTTGGCGGAAATGACAAAAGGTGCTCATCAGAATGATTTTTTGTGGAAATGGCAAAAAATGCTCTTAAAATGATTTTTGGTGGAAATAACAAAAGATGTTCATCAGAATGATTTTTGATGGAATGAGGATTTTTGGTGAAAATGGCAAAAGATGCTCATCAAAATGATTTTTTTGTGGAAAGGGCGAAACATGCTCTTAAGAATGATTTTCGGTGGAAATGGCAAAAAATGCTCATCAGAATAATTTTTGGTGGAACAAGGATTTTTGATGGGTAAAAGATGCACATCATAATGCCACAAGCTAATATGACTCATTAAAGCCACAATGGATGAAACTCAGGCATATGTACGAACACAAAACCACCGGAGAGACTTTTTCAAAATTTTGCAGGGACTAAAGCAGGGAGATGGGCTGGCCCCAACATTGTTTAACCTAAATAGCACTGGAGTATGCAGTTAGGTAAATGCAAACTGGACGAGGAAACCTACTGACCAACCAAACGGTTCAACTGGCCGCTTATGCCGATGATATTAATATTATAAGTAGAATATCAACAAGAGCACAGGAAACATACGCAGAGTTAAAAACACAAACCAAAATGCTAGGTCTGGAAATTAACAAAGAAAAAACAAAAATAATGACTCAGACGAGAATAAATATAGTCCCACAAAACATTATACATGAAGATGACATTGAAACGGTTGGAAAATTTACATACCTGGGAGTAGAAATATATGCCGAAGGATCAGAAGATGGAGAAATACGAAAGAGAATAACGCATGCAAACAGAGCTTATTTTGCCCTCTCCCATATATTTCGGTCTAAAAGTGTCCACCGAAATACAAAGATGAGAATCTATAAAACTTTAATTCGAGCAATAAAATGATATGGCAGTGAAGCCTGCGTCCTGAAAGCAACATCCAAAAACAAACTCGACACATTCGAAAGGAAAGTACTGAGGAGAATACTAGGACCTGTGAGGAAAAACGGAATCTTCAGAAGTCGATACAACAACGAAATTTATCAACTTCATATAAGGAAGCACCGCTTTCAGACTTCATTAGAATACAATGATTGCAATGGACCGGACATGTGATAAGAATGGGAGAGGATAAGCAACCAAAAAGAACACTGAATGCTAGAATGCAGGGAAAGAAACCGGTTGGAAAGCCAAGAAAGCGCTGGGAAGACACAGTAAACAGCGACGCACAAGCGTTTTTAGGAGTCCGTGTAAGGAGAAGAGCAGCCACAGACAAGCAAGGGTGGAGGCAAAAAATAAAGGAGGTCAAGGCTCAATTTGGGCTGTAGTGCCGTAGAAGAAAAAGAAGTATATCTGAGGGATTTAGGTCACGAAAAGATTGAAGCAGGGTTGCTGTATTTCACCTACCCTTTTCAAAATTTATCTGGAACAAGCACTCAAGCTGTGGAAAAGAAAATGTAATGGAATGGGAATCCCTTTCAATGACGAGACTGTACACATTGTATCGCTGATGACCAAATTCGGATTTCTCAGGATCATGACGACTTCAGTTACAAGATGCGGAAGATAATAGAAGAATCTAACAAAAAGGGTTTAAAATTCAAAATAAAGAAAACTAAAGCCATGTGCATTGGAGGGACAAAGCAGTCTATTACATTAGATGATGTGGTCATTAGACATCAATTAAACACTGTAATGAATACAAGTATAATCTCTATAATTTATATTTGGGCATGAAGGTAAGTCAAGATGCTTTCAAGATACGTAAATGTTCCACAATTTCAATCTGCATGTTGTTAATAGTAAATAGTATGTTGTTTTTACTTTTTTAATTTTTATTTATTTGCAAGTAAAGTAGTTTTTCAATCAATTTCAATCGCTATCACTTTCTAATCGTAACTATTTAAAACCTGACGTTTGTTGTATCTAACAAAATGTAGAAAAAAAAAAGCGGAAAGAGGAAGCGTCTTGACCGAATTAGGCAGTAGATATTCAAACAACTCTCTCGACGGACCGTGCTGTGAAAAAGTAGTAAAAACATGACTCGTATCTAATCAGAATTTCAAGACTCGTTCATCCGGATTGTTGGCCGAAACAGTTACCGGCAATTTGCAGGCCAGTTTCAGATAGTTTGCAGAGGTTGTGCCTCCGTCCTGCATCCCTCCGACCCCTTCTGCAACTCCTTCGACATTAGGGACGTATCCATAACTTTTCCCTTTCCGAAAGTTTCGCCATCCACTCTTTTATTTATAAGGGGAAGCGAAAAATCCGAATGGGCATTCGCAGTCTTTCGATTTCATTTGGAAACTTAAGTAAATTAATTTAAATTTGTTGAGTTGGATTCAAGGCTAAACAACAAGCTATGTAAATATCAACATTTTTTTATGTTAGGTCCCTAAATTACGAGAATCTCGCTAACTCGAAGACATAAAATATTGGAAAAAATCCTACTGACTGCGCCAATTACGAAAACCTAAAATTAAAGAATTTAAAAAAATTAAATTTGGTAACAAATGTATTTTTTGAGAACGTAAATTTCGAAATATGATAACAACTACTAGACCTCCTAATTTAATTAACCTTCCGATGACCAACATTTTTGAAGTTATACTTCTTTACCGGCGATAGAGGGTGATTTTTTTATATGTTAAAACCTATCAGCCCGGCGCATGCGCATTATAACTTTGTTCTGATTGGATGTTCAAATGACATGTCAAAAATTATCCGATATGGCAGCTGTGGTTTGGAGGTAAAGGTAAAGGTAAAGGTAAACAAATGTATAATATATTAGTTTTATTGTTGTGAGGACAGAAACAAAAAAGTTTATAATATTGTAGTGACTTTTAAATAGTTTTTAAAAGCAACAGGTACGTAATAATTGTTAATGTATCATGGGTATAAACCTACCTATTTGATCTGCCAAAATACATAGTATGTAATACTTTTATTTCTATAATTTGATTACCATCAAAATTTCTATCAATATTCACCTAATATATTGTTTTTTTACTCCTTGTTTTGTTGTATTTTTTCAATTCTAAATCATTTCAATTCAAAATTAAAATAATTTGATCAATTTTCAAAATATCAAAATATCACAAGTTTAATCCGTTTAGTTAGTCGATCTTCGTAAATAATGACACATAGTGTCCGTGGCTAAGCGGAGAAGGCCAATGAATTCCAATACCAACCGCTCTTATCAGCGCTGGTTCGAGTCCCAATAGAAACTTTCTTTTTTGTTTTTTTTAATACATTTTATGATTGTAAGTATATTTATTATATAATTGTATTTTCAGAAAATACGTATTTAGTTAAAAAAAATTTCGACAATTAATGTTCAGACATCATTTGTGGCTTGTTTAATGTGTTTGTGTGTGTTTTATTCTTTTATTATTTTAATTTTTGGCACTGTTCGAATAAAAATGTTTGAGAAGTAGTAAGTATAAATTAGTTTAATATTTAAACAAAATATAAATAAAAAGTATATTAATTTCGTTTAAATCATATAATAGAAGTATAACTTCTTACGTGCGTACAAAGTACACACATTCTTTTTTTGTTACACGGATGACCAACGGGTGTAAAAAATGACCCCAGGTCAAAAATGACCTGGAATGAATTTTTTCAGCATTTAAATCTTCATCTAACAATACATCCTCGTTTTCTGATACTATTTCATCTTCTTTATCATCAGAAAAATCGCTAGCAGTAACAATTTCCTGTAACCCAGCCTCAGTAAGATATTTGCGGGCCATATCTTATGGCACGTTATATTTACACAAAATAGTAAGAAACTATAATAATATACGCAAGGAAATAATAATAATGACTAACTGTAGCAGACATGAATGTCATGATTCGTACATAACAGGCACCACAGTCTAAAAATAGATTTTGATAACGCGCAGTGTAAAACTACTTGGAATTCCAGATAATAGACTGTATTTTACTAAACATCAACTTCAGAATATATTTTTTTTCGTAAAATATAGGGAATTTTTTTTATTTCAAAATATGAGAATATCTAGAATGATATTAAAGTCAAATAAAAAATAATGAGTTAAAAATTGAAAATACTTTTGAATTTATTAAAGAAAAACATACGCTGGGGTCCAAATTTACCCCCTTGGTCATCCGAAGGTTAAACACTGTCTTTTGACATGTCGTCACACATTGGATAATCCACGGTCTTAATTCCTAAAAACATAGTATTTTGTAGACGTTGTAACAAATTAGACTGAGCTAAAGTTTATAATAAAAAATTAGCAAGTATGGTATTAAGGCCAGTGATAAAACCAAAGTAAAAATACAACACATTACTATTAGTACCGAGGACTGAAAAATCATAATTAGAGCAAAACTTTGAATGAGTTTTCCTGCTGTTAAAAGGTTTATCTCCTCCGCACAAAGTACAGTATTACTCTACATCCGCTTACATAAAACCAAAGCCAAAAACGAAAAAGTGCATTATTCTGCATGGTTTAACGAGAAAGCCATGAGAGACAAGTTAGAAAACACTACAAAAAATGCAATTAGAAATACGTGCAAAAACAAATTAAAAACTTAAATCAGAAACAATACATACAGAATGTCCCAGAGATTGGTGTTATAAAAAAATTAGATGTCTCAACATACTACGAGGCATATAAAGCGGAACTCGCAAGCGCACAAGGTGAATAGTTACCACCAGAGATAGAATAAATTACAGCCTTATTCTTCTTCTTAACGTGTCCTATTAAGTTCCCTTGACGCTGACGATTAACACGGCGAAATTGTCTCTGTCTTGAGCTATTCTAAATAGTTGTTTTGCTTTCTTTATTAATGTTCACTCCCTGATATTATTCAACCAAGAGGCCTGCTTTCTACCAATTCCTCTGCGGCCTTCGATTTTACCCATCATAATAAGTTGACGAATATTATATCTTTCTCCCCTTATTACGTGTCCAAAATAGGCCATCTTTCTACATGTAATGTTATCAAGTAGCTCGCGAGCAGCATTTCCTCTCTTAAGGACTGCCACATTTGTCAGCATAGCCGTCCATAGTATTTTCAGTGTACATCTGTGCAGCCACATTTCAAAGGCATCCAAACGATTAATGGTGGATATTTTTAATGTCCATGCTTTGACACCATACAAGAGGACTGACCAAATATAACATTTAATCATGCGCTTTCGAACTTGAAGTTGTAAGTTATGATTACAGAAGAATGACCTCATTTTTAAAAATGTCGTGCAGGCTATCTCGATTCTACATGCTATCTCTTTATCTGGATCTAGTTGTTCAGTAATATGACAACCAGGATATTTAAAACTGAGTTATATGACCAGCAACAGATTATATTTTTGAATTATATGACCAGCAGCATATAACCGTGAATCTTGATGGACCAAACGGCTAAATACCAAGTGTTTTGTTTTTGAACAGTTTATGTTTAGGCCAAACTCTCTTCCCACTTTGTCAATAGCATTTAAAAGGCATTGTAATCCACACAATGTTTACACACAATGTCCACACATTGTAATCCACACACAAATTACAGCCACAAGTAGAAATAAAAGATTCAAAAAAAGACAAGCAAACTCCTTCCCCAAAGATTTTCCAGCACAGCAAGAACAAAGTAGTAGAACCCAACAACAGAACTATTTACAAGAAATTAGTAGTAACAAAACCCAACAACAGAACTATTTACAAGAAATTAGTAGTAGTAGTATTTTAAGGAAGTATTAAACAAAGGGGCACAACCACCATTACAACAACAGAGGCAGCAGCAGGCACGGCAGGAGATACAACAACAAGAGCTGGGGGAAGATGGAGAAGAAAATGAATTAACTAGACCCCCAACGCTAGAGGAGGTCCAAATGGCAATCCACATACAAAAAAGCCATAAATCACCGGGAATAGATAAAATACCGGCAGAACTACTCAAGCAAGCAGGAAGGAATTTGACACAACAGATGTACCAGCGCTAATACGAGGGATATGGATAGAAGAAGAAATCCCCCAACAATGGAAGAAAAGTATAATCTGCCCTATTCATAAAAAAGGAGACAAACTGTTGTGTCAGAATTATAGAGGCATCTCTTTACTTTGTTCGGGATACAAAATATTCACAAACATCCTTAATCGAAGACTTCAACCTCTCACGGAAAAAATCATCGGGGAATATCAAGCAGGGTTTAGGCAAAATAGATCTACCATTGACCAACTATTTACAGTTAAATAAATACTAGCCAAAGCATGGGAATATGACATGGACGTTTACAATCTCTTTGTAGATTTTAAACAAGCCTATGATTCAATAGATAGAACAATTCTACCTAATATATTGGAAGAATTTGGCATACCTTCAAAATTAATACGACTAGTGCAAATGACAATGACAGAAACAGAAGCACAAGTATGTATTCAAGGACAGATCACTGATGCGTTTACGATAACGCAAGGACTGAAACAAGGCGACGGACTGGCTCCAACGCTTTTTAATCTTGTTCTTGAATATGTAATTAGACGGTTGACGGTGAGCGGAAATAACATACTTACAAACAAATATACCCAATTAGCAGCATACGCAGATGATCTAAACATAATGAGCAGAACAATGAATGCAGCGGAAGAAACCTACGTTGAGTTGAAACAGAGTGCAGAAGCAGTAGGGCTAGCAATAAATACAAATAAAACAAAACTACTCATACAAACCAGATCAAATAGACCGGCGCAATAACACTTTATTGACGATATAGAACATGTGAATAGATTCACCTACCTAGGAATGGATCTGGTTGCAAGCAATGAAGAAGAACCAGAAATAAATAGAAGGCTTGTGCTGGCAAATAAAGCCTATTTCGCGATGGGCCACATATTCAAATCGTTAGGCGTACACCGGAAAACAAAACTCCGGGTATATAAAACAATAATCAGGCCCATAGTAAGTTATGGCTGCGAAACATGGGTGGTGACACAGAAATCTGCCAATGCATTAGATGTGTTTGAAAGAAAAGTATTACGTAGGATACTGGGCCCAATAAGTGAAAATAACAACTGGCGAATTAGGTATAATAGAGAAATATACGAGCAATATAGCGAACCAACTCTAGCACAATACACTAAACTGCAGAGATTACGGTGGGCAGGGCACATGGTCCGCATGCATGAGAATAGAATCCCCAGAAAATTGCTGAATGCAATAATGCAGGGAAGAAGACCTGTTGGAAGACCTAAAAAGAGATGGGAAGACGAAGTCGATGAGGATGCCAGGAACTTCCTGGGGACGCGTTCATGGAAAAGAACAGCGGTAAATCGAAATGATTGGAGAAGCTTGTTGAAGGAGGCCAAGGCTCGATTTGGGCTGTAGTGCCATTGGATGGATGGATAGTAGTAACAAAACCAAGCCAAAACCTGAAAGGACGGACTATAAAACATCTACCAATAATAGCATCGAATATTCAGTGGCGTAGCTAGCCCCACAGGGGCCCCATATCAAAGTTTGTCGCGGAGCCCTTTTTCACGACTGATATAGGATAGTGCTAAAAAATGTTCAACAAAAGAAGCAAAAACGCTTGTTATTAGTCTTTGACTTGCTCAAACGTATGGTTATTAATTTGAATTCTCTGTTGGATATTTCGGGAGTTTTTAGAAACCAACATATATTTGGTTTTTTCCTCGTTTACCACAAGTCCTAATTCACTTGGCGCGTTCGCAAGCCTTGTCTGCACCATGTCTCTCATACTTCTGTCCACTATAATTATATCATCAGCGAATGCGAGAATTTGCGTCGATCCATTCGCATTTTCATTCATTCTAAAATTTAATTTTCTGATTGCCTTTTGCAAGGCAATATTAAAGAGGAGACCCTCCAGCGCGTACCTCTTTCTTAGGCTATTATTAATGTCAAAGAACGAAGAGTTTTTTTCTTCAATTCTAACGCACGAGCTTACGTTTTGCATTGTTAGTTAGGTCAACTTAACTAACTTAGGTGGAATCCCAAAGTTTATCACTGCATTATAAAATGCAGTTCGTTTAACACTGTCATAGTTTTGAATTCGACGAAGAGATGATGTGTATCTATGTTATATTCTAGTGACTTTTCTTGAATCTGCCTATATGCTTGAATTTGATCTATAGTTGACTTCCCAGCAATAAATCCTCATTGATATTGACCAACAATATCCTTTGTAAAATGTTTAAATCTTTCAAGCAATACATTGCCGAAGATTTTATGCGGATGCTAACACAGTAATGACTCTATAGTTCTTACAATTCAGTTGATCACCATTTTTATGAAACGGACATATAACGGACCCTTTAGCCACTCTTCTGGTACCAATTCATTCTGCCATATAAATACTATTAGCTTATGAATTGCTGCAAAAAGTTGATCACCATTTTTTTTATATAATATATAAAATATATATATTTCACCATTTTTTTTATATATATATATATTTTTTTAAAATATATATATATATATATATATAAATATATTATATTTCCGAACAAATTTCATCGATTCCTGGGGTTTTATTTTCTTTGAGTTTTAAGAAGGCATTTGTCACTTCTTCTCCTGTTGGGTCTTCGCTGTGTAGTTTATGATGTAGATTTTGTTGATTTTCTATGTTGTAACCTCCTTCAATATCCTTTATATTTAGATGTTCGCTGAAATGTTGTGCCCATCTGTTAAGAACTGAGTTTTTATCATGTAGAATTTCATCGGTAGTGTCTCTACAAATTTTTAATGGTGGTTTAATTTCTCGACGGCTATTATTTAAGTTAAGTTTCATTTTTATTAAATAAACTCTCATTGATAGTGGTATTCCCTCTTCTTATGTCGATGGGTATGTTTTTCCTCTATTATAAGACGTCTATCCTGTTACTAATGGACAATGAAAGGTAGTTCGAAAAAAAGCTCTGCTGTTATGTAATAACGGCGAGCGGCATCGGCAGAGAATAATAGTTATTTATGATATAAGTGTTAAAAGTACACGTTTAAGGCACGCATGTTAAAGTTTGCAGAATGAGCGAAGCGAGTTCTGCAATTCACATGAGTGCCTTAAAAATGTACTTTTTAACACGCATATCATACAATATTTTTTCTACAAACGTAATTACAGGACAATATCTACAAAAACTTTTACTTGAACTTGACTGACATTCCATTTTTATATTTTTTTGACATTACATCAAAACTGCCTATACGGTCAATACGAACTGCAGTGCCTTAAAAGTTTTAAAGCACTAGTGCCTTAAAGTAGCATTTTTAACGCTCGTATGGAGTGCTAAAAATTGCATTTTTAACACGGTTGTAGAAAAAAATAGATAAATATAATATTTATATATAAATAAAGAATCCATTACACCAAAATGTTTATATCCAAACAATATACACTGTTTCAAAGCGAATAGTAAAATAATTGTAGAATATTTTGTTCAATTTTTTTAAATGGAATTTTGTTTCGACATGCCGCTCTGGGGCCCCTGAATGTCGGGGGCCCCGTATAATTGATACGGCTGATACGGCGGTAGCTACGCCTCTGCGAATATTGATAACTACGATGTGCTATATTCATTATTGACAACAAAAAAAATATCAGATTTTAGGCAACACTACTAAATAATTGCCAATACAAAATCAATATCAATAATGTGGGGTGTTATCAGGGTGTTACGACTGTCAGATAAAAGAAGGAACGACTGGGTAAGATCAAAAACAAAAGTCGAGAACATAACAACAAAAGTTGCCAAACTTAAATTGAGCTTCGCAGGCCACACTGCTAGACAAAAAGACCAACGTTAGAATGCAATAATACAACATTGGAGAGTATTGGAGACCTTACAAAATTAAACGAACGAGAGGAAGACCACAGATGAGATGGGTTGATGATATTAAAAGAGTAGCCGGAACAAAATGGGAAATATGTTACTTAGGATAGAGACCTATGAAAGGTTAAGAACAAAGGTGGACGATAGAAGGCTAAGACGAAGAAGAAGTTTTTTTTATATTCCTGCCTGTTATTTCTCTGTTGTCTTCCTATTCCGTCAATTCAAGAATTTCGTTGGTCGCCCATTGTTGTTTTTTTGTCTTTGATTTTTTAACTTGTTTTTCTATTTTTTGTGAAATTCATGTATTATTTTATTAAGCTGGATACTCAGATCTTCTTCTATTTGTTTTAGGTATGCTGTTATATTATTTATAGTGTTTTAGGACTTAACGAAATTTTTTTTTGTCTGAAACGATCTGTTCTAGGATATGTCGTTATTATGTTAACTATATAACACCCTGTATAGTATGTACTTATCTGTTTATCTTATACCCGCAAGAGCAACCTAAGTAGGATGTTTATCGTCAAAATTTTAATGAAAACACTTATTATACTAACCCCTTAATTCCAATCAATACCATTAACCCTTTCCGAAACTGAATAGACCCTAAACTTCTTAGCTAACTTCCAAATATATTTCTTAACAACAATCAAGTGCCCTTAGACGTACCTATTATAGAAAACACCTTTTCCACCCTGATAGATGATCCTCAATCCAAACAAGGGTGGCAGGAAGAGAGAGGGTGAAATTAAAGCAAACAAAACAATAATAAACGCCAGGGCTGACTGGTAAAGACCCCATTAACATACGCGAAGCATTTGGTGATGGTGGCAATTACGTGGAATTCGAAACTTCGCTGTTAGAAATGCAATGTATATCCTAAAGGGCTGTGATAGTTACCGGCATTTTGCACTTAGGCCTTCAATAGGATTAGCTTCACAAGACATTTAATTACCGAATAGATCAAATGTTGGATATATTAAGTTATAATTAATATATGTGTTACCAATTAAACATGCCTTGCGGACAACGAGGAACAATAGAGCTCTAGGCGAACACGGTAGGTACACATAGATATTGCCGTTAGTGAACGCTTTTAAAACAGAACTGTTAACATAACTGATGAATTCGACAGTTATAGGCGAGCAGCAGGCACCTCAAAAATGACCAGTACTGACCACGGTGAGGTGAATGGCTAATTTTAGACATACTGTATGTTTTTGATGGTGCTGAAAACGAAAATGAGGTTTATTTTAAATTTTATATGGAGGAGCATTGTCAAAATCGCAATTTTACCATAAAAATTAAAAAAAAAATAAAATAACGTTTGTTGCGTTTACGTCGCTACAACTCTATTCCATTTTAATATTTTTTTCTGAAATTTTTACAGCATATTGCACTCACCTATCTGAAGACAATAACGTACATACCGACGTACATAACGACAATAATATACATGTTTCAAGCTCTCAGTCTTATTTTAATCAAAGTTATGAATTTTTCAAAGTAAAAGGTGCGGATTTGTGAATTGCAAAGTTTAATCGCAAAAGTTGAGTGACGAAATTTAAAATTTAGCTTTTTAAGCACGTCTATGTCAAAATATAGAGTACAAAGAAGTTTTCTGGAAAAATTTAGATCAAAATGTTTTAATGAAAAAAAATGGTGCAACTTTTAATATCGACATTATAAATATAAATACCCAAAATAACGCCTATGTTTCGAGATACTGAAAATCGGTGGTGAATGGCTAATTTTGGTCTTACTTTATGTTTTTGATAGTGCTGAAAACGAAAATAAAACTTATTTTGAATTATAGTTGGCGGAATATTGTCACAATCGCAATTTTGTCCTAAAAATAAAAAAAAATGAAATCACGTTTTTTGCGTTTAACTCGCTGCAACTCTGTTCCATTTTAATATTTTTTTTCCAAAGTTTCAAGCTTTTAGTCTTATTTCGATAAAAGTTATGAAATTTTTAAAGTAAAAGGTGCAGATTCGTTAATTGCAAAGTTTAATCGCAAAAGTTGAGTAACGAAATTTGAAATTGAGCTTCTTAATCACATTTATGTTAAAACATAGAGTACAAAAAAGTTTTGTTGAAAGTTTCAGATCAAAATGTTTTATAGAAAAAAAAATGATCCAACAAATTGACGTCATATTGACGTTATACATCCCCAAAATAACGTTTATTTTTCGAGACACTGACCATGGCAGTGAATGGCTAATTTTGGTCTGACTTTATGTTTTGGATGGTGCTGAAAACAAAAATGAGGTTTATTTTAAATTTTATGTTTGGAAACATTGTCAAAATCGAAATTGAAAAAAATGAAAAAAAAAATTACGTTCTTTTGCTTTTAACTCGCTACAACTCTGTTTCGTTTTAATATATTTTTCTGAAATTTTTATAGCATATATTTCTCACTCTTGTGAAGAGTGTGAGACCTGTTGCAGGTTTTTAGTCTTATTTTCATAAAAGTTATGAATTTTTTTAAGTGGAAACAGTAGCGATCAACAGGTAGCAAAAACGCGTTCCAAGATTGCGGCTGTACTTTTGAATATTTTTTCGAGATATTTGGCACACGTATTCGTAATATAATAAAGAATGGCGGTACAGAGCCCAATTTGAAAAATATATTAACATGTGGAAATTACTCTGTAATTAAATACAATATTGAAAAACGAGCCTGTACCGCCATTAAGACGAACAAAAAAATACACTTTCTTCAAATAAACTTTTTTATCCGATGCCTACATTTTGTGTAATTTTGTAACTACCAAAATTTTTTATCTCATTAGTAGTTCCAAAATGACACAAAATCTAGGCGTCGGATAAAAAAGTTTATTTAAAGAATGTGTATTTTTTTGTCCTTCTTAATGGCGGTACAGGCTCGTTTTTTTAATATTGTATTTAATTACAGAGTAATTTCCACATATTAATACATTTTTCAAATTGGGCTCTGTACCGCCATTCTTTATTATATTACGAATACGTGTGCCAAATATCTCGAAAAAATATTCAAAATTACAGCCGCAATCTTGGAACGCGTTTTCGCTACCTGTTGATCGCTACTGTTTCCTCTTAAATAAAAGGTGCTGATTCGTAAATTGCGAAGTTAAATCGCAAAAGTTAAGTGACAAAATTTAAAATTTATCTTTTTGATCAGATTTAGGTTAAAACATTAGAGTACAAAAAGTATTGTTGAAAGTTTCAGATCAAAATGTTTTATAGAAAAAAAAAATGACCCAACAAATTGACGTCGTATTGACGTTATACATCCCCAATATAACGCTTATTTTTCTGGAGCTTTTTTGGATAGTCAATCCATATATCCTTTTCTATGTGTTTTGGTTATATTAGTTCCTTTACCTCCGTTCTTTGACCTCTTATAAAGCGCCATATTCCTTTTGGAGACCATACAAAAGGATTACCCTGTATAAATTTATAAGGATAATTTTAGTTTTTACCGCAATTATTTCTAGCACTTCTTTGCTCCAATAAAACATAATATACCACTGAATCACATTTTTTTAAAAAATCCCGAATTCTTCGGGCCACCCTTATCATATTTCAAACGTTTCTCCAAAACAGCGGGGATTCCCCAAAATGCCAAAATACGCCACGGGGTGGTTACGCCCTAAGCTCCATCGAAACCGAAACCTCTCACGAGTGTCATATGGCACCTCTTCCATTTATAATATAGCGCATATCAAGGTATCAGTTTGTGTGTATATTTGTCAAATGTAATAGCTACTGATCTCTATTGTAATTTGAAATGCCTCTCACGGCCCCAGGCGCCAAACGCGACTTCAAAGTAAATGTCATGGTTGGAGACCATTAGGGGTCATCTGACGCTCCTTGATGCACTTAAAAACGCATTTTAATTAATTCAGAAATAGATTAAATTCAAAACAATGGGGTCTCTGAAAAAGGATACATGGAAAACTAGTACTTACTGGTGTCGAAATATTCGCTAAAAACTTTAAAGCAATTAGGTAGTTATGGTAGGGGAGCACAAGCGGGGATTTTTGCAGTTACTCGAGTGCATCAGATTATTACATGGGGAGAAATCTTGTACCCTGAAAATGTACCTCTACCATAAATTGGCTCTTAATGCAAGGGACTTCGTTAAGAGCGGCCGAAAAAAATTTTATCCTTAGAAAAACTCGAAATCGTCAGATTAAGATAAGGTAATTCAAGTATATGCTAAACAGGGATGGGAAAAACCTACCGGTTATAACCTAAAACCGGTTTTTTGCCTTTGCAATAATCGGTTTTTCCGGTTGTTTTTTTTTTCCGGTTATAACCGGTTTTTCTTTTTAAAGTAATAACCGGTAAAAAACCGGATAAGTGAAAAAAATACTGAATTTAGAGAGAAAATGGGAAAATTTTTCGCCCCCGTTCATAAAATGAGAAACTTTAAGCTGACTGAAACCGATTTTACAACACTGATGACTGATTTCTATACTGATATGGACTGATATCGATTCGAATGCAGTATCGCAAACTAAAGCTCAATGTAAATGTAATTTATTTGGTATTGGCTATATGACTAAAAAAACCTAGCACCGGTTTTTGGAATAACCGGTTTTTTTGACCGGTTATAACCGCCAGGTTAAACTGTAGGTGAAAAAAACCGGTATAACCAAAAACCGGTGTTTTTGTCAACAACCGCCATCCCTAAATAGTGTATATTTCAAAAATCTTTTGTAAAAGAAGATGGGTGAGTCCCAAAGTTTCACAAAAAAAAGCGAATATTTCGAGAAATAAACATTAGATCGAAAAACTAAAAAATACGCGTTCAATATTTTTTTTTAAATCTATCGATTGATACCAAACACCACCCCCTACGGAGAGGGGTGGAGAGTAAATTTCTAATTTTAAATCGCGATATATCGCGAAATAAACATCAGATCGAAAAACTGAAAAATACACGTATTCAATATGTTTCACCAAACGCGACCACCCACGGACGAGGGGTGGGGGGTTACTTTAAAATATTCAATAGGAGCCCCCATTTTTATTGCAGATTTTGATTCCTTACGTAAAAATTAGTAACTTTTATTCGAAACATTTTTTCGAATTATGGAGGGATGGCGCTATAATCGAAAAAAACGATTGTTGGAAATGGAAAATTAAATTAAAAATGGACAAGTCCCCACTAAAATGGAAAACTTTACTTAACTTTTTTTGGTTTTAGGACCCACTCTTCACAACCCAATAGGTCCCCATAGCGCTCGAGTAACTGCAAATTTAGCATACTTTCCTCCCCTACTATTAGATAAAATAATCTTCCATCAAGTAACGGTCGAATCAATTACTTATTCAAAATAATCTCACAATATTTGGTAGTAATTACAAACTTCTCAGACAAAACAAAGATTATTTTGAACAAATTACCCGTTTGGAAGTGCAGACGATGATGTTTGCCACCGTCGCATCTCCCGACTTTCCACTTTTCCCCGAATTTTACGGCAATTACTTGATGAACTTTAACCAGACAGAGACAAATCACAGGGTGGCTTGGATGCTGCAACTATGGCTCGACATAATTTCGTTTCTAGTGCCAGATCAGTTTTTCAGATCGATAACAGCTATGGCTATGACTATGGATATAGAAAGAGAGCGACATATGGCTGGATAGATAAAACTTTTGATATAAATGGGTTGGTGCATTACGACAAATACGTTATGAATTCATACAGAGTAAATTACTGGTAATGCCGGAATAAATTTTTAAATAGATAGAGTGGTATATTCGATTTTGTATAACGAGTACGTAGTCGGGAATAGATAGGGTTCACAATATTCCTATGTTGAGTTTTGTGTATAGTCTAAGCAATAAAGCACTGAATCTCCGAAAAAAAAAACGACAAGACGGATCTTAATAATTCTTTTTGCATTCGATTCGTGAATGCGCCAGGAAACTTTGTGACCCCGAGCCATGATATAATATTGAAAAACTGCATACAAAAAATGCATTCTTAAAGTGCATCTCAAACAGACAATACAAAAAATGCAGAACCCTTCAATTATCGGCGGAAATGAGTTCAATTTTGTTACTTTGGGGTTTTTGGGGTCGCTGAAAACGAATATGATGTCATAAGTGATCTTCGGAGTACCTGGTGCCAAGGGTACCTACTGTTTACCTCGTCATTAAAATTCATTTAGTCAAAAATCATTATTCGGGGTTTTTAGGGTCACCAACGATGAATATGATATCGGAAATGATCTACGGAGTATCTGGTGCCCAGGATACCTACTGTTTACCTCGTATTCGGGAGTTTTCGGCAAATTCTTTACAAGAGTATTGCTCAAAAGAAATCAATAAAAAATATATATTTTAGATCAGATTTCTATATTAAGGGGTGTATGGTTTGAAATCAATATTTCAAGCACATTTTTGAGAATTTTGTTTTAAAACTATGGTAGAATTATGTTATCTTTAAATTAAACAAACATATTCAGTACAATTCAAAGAATATTTAAAAAAAATCGAGGCAAAATATTGAAAAATAAGCCAATAGTAGCAAATTTTTACAAAAACCTTAAAAAATGATTTTGTGTTGGAAATCAAAATTCATCACTGGATGATGTGAAACATACATACATACATACATACATACATAATCGGTTGCCTCTTTTACCATTAGGTGTCGAGGAAACAACATGTTCAAAAAGATTTTATTAGCTCATGAGTTTCTCGAGGTATCACTGTCGAGGTTTTTAGTTTTAACGATTTTTGAGTTTTTGGTATCACTCGATCAAAATAACAAAATTTTTGGTAAATAAAGAGTGAAAATCAACATATTTATTATGTTGAAACAAATATAAGCATAAAACAAAAAATATCTTGACAGAGTTACCTCACTAAATGTCTAAAGAAAATCTATGCAAAATAGGTAGTTTTTGAGTTATGATATCAACATCTTTGAAAAAAATTGTTTTGAGAAAAACGCGTTTAAAATTTTGACAAACAAAAATACAAGTATATAATACAATCACAGTACCAACTCTTCTATATGCAAGCGAGACATGGATCACAAATAAAAGACATGAAAGTGCCATAAATGCAGCAGAAATGAAGCAGTTGAATAAAATAGCTGGAAAGACGAAGATGGATAAGGAAAGGAACGAAAACATCAGAAACGTGCTAAGTCAGGAACCAATAGAGAAAAAAATTGAAAAAAGAAAACTGAATTGGTTTGGACATATAACTAGGATGAACGAGAACAAACTAGTAAAGAAGATGACAGATGCCAAAAGATAGGGGAAAGGAAGAAGGGGCAGACCTAGAAAGGGGTGGATGAAACAAATTGAGGAAATCGGGACAAATAGAGGGAAAACAGTGCAACAGATGAAGGAAATGGCAGGAGACCGGAAGGCGTGGAAGAAATGGGTAAAAGATGGATAGGTGATACTAAAGTCCGACGCTCTTATAGGGCATAAGAACAACGAGAAGAAGAAGAAGTTTTGACAACTTTTATTTTCAGTATTTTTGTCTATTAAATCGTAAAGTGATGCATATCGGAATATATTTTTAAATTGGGGGTAATTTAAAAAATAGGATGGGAATAGCTGTTGAAAGTTTCTCACTTACGCCGTTGGCTTGATAGCAAATTTTTACAGCCACCTTAAAAAAATGATTTTGCGTTGGAAATCAAAACCCATCATTGGATCATGTGAAACAAAAAATTCAAAAAATTTTATTAGCTTATGAGTTTCTCGATGTATCGCTCTCGAGGTTTTTAATTTTAACGATTTTTTAGTTTTTCTGTCACTCAATCAAAATAATGAAATTTTTGGTAAATAAAGAGTGAAAATCAACATATTTATTTTTAGACCAGGGCGAATCTGTAAAAATATTAGTACATTTGGACGTTGAGAGGTGACTCCAATTTTTTTGCAGAAATTGCTTGAAAATAACTCAAATAATAATATTTGAGTTATCTTCCCTCTCAAAAAGGTCCGGAACATTGTTTAAATAATCAAAATGTCAAAAAATTAAGGAAAAAGTCGATTTTTTTCTTTGTTTTTTGATTATAACTTTAAAAGTATTCATTTCCGAGAAAAGTTGTACTGACATAAAAGTTGCATAATTAAATTTCCTACAATATAGAACTGGTTAAAAATTTAACAAATAGTCACCCTTGTTGCAAAATAGCAATAATTGCGAAAAAACTATACAAAAACAAGTATTCGCACTTTACGTTTTTTCAACCATTTTTGCTACACTTAGGACCTTCATATTTCACCCAGAAAAACTTTATGATACAGTAAAACAATAATGTAAATTTCATTAAGATCGGTTCAACAGTTTTTGCAAAATAAATTTTGCAATCCAGCATTCGCAAAAAAATTCGTTTTTTAAATTGTTACAGGACTGAAAATAAAGCAGATATTCTTGTTCTCATGATCATTTTTCAGTGCGTCATTAATTATGACGTCATATACTGTATTGGGTGTGTCGAGACTTATTTCATGTAATTATTGACGAATCTGACACATGCCACAATCGTACTTAGCCATAGGTGAAAAGCTTGTGGAATTAAACTAATTAGTAATTTAGTAGATATGATTTTTACACAATATGTTTACGTGTAGGTATTTTTTATAAAGGGGAATAAAATTAAAAAGTAAACAATATTGTTAATTAAATTTTTAAATATGGAAACATTAAAAAATGACACAAAACTATCCATAAACTATGTTTTTATCTTCTTCTCTAGGTGCTGTCTCCGCTTCAAAAGTTGGCAATCATCAGAGAGATCTTTATTTCTGAAACCGCGGCTCTAAATAATTCATTGTTATTACATCCAAACCAGTTCCTAAGGTTCTTCAGCCATGAGTTACGTCTCCTTACTCTGGATCTTTTTCTTGCATAATGATCTGGAGTATCAGATATACGTCTCTCATCACATGTCCCATATATCTCAGTTTTCTTCTTATTTGTTAGTTTTTCTCGTTCCTTATGCGTAAGTCTCATTACCTCCACGTTGGCTATTCTATCTACTCATGAGATATTTAGCACTCTTCGGTACATCTTGAATGTCTCTAGCCTCCTCACGCCAATGACTAACTTTTAACGAACTAAATTCTAAACCAAAACACAAAATAATGCACAAAAACGTTGTGAAACCAATGAACTGTCAACACTGATGGAATGGCCCCGTCCCATTCCAACAGTGAAGCGAGATAGGCGCCAACATACAAGAGAGAGGTTCTAGCACTTCTAGAGAGACATGAGAGAGACAGAGAATTTTCAGGTAAAATTTGCTACAACTACAACGTACCTGACTAGCACTGTCCGATTATCTTCCCTCCTTTACCTGATTATCTTCTATCTCATCCTGGCGCCATTAACTTCGTTTTATGGCGATTCCATCAGTGTTGACAGTTCGTTGTGTGAAACACAAGGGAAGTCGAATTCGAAATTTCAAAATGACAGGTACACAAAATAATGACCTGAATAATAACCGTCACTTGACTCTTTGACACTTCTAAAAAATGGCCAAAATGGACGAAGATTTCGTCAAATGTTCGTAATACGTGTATTTGATTGGTTAGAAAAAACGCGCATTCTAAATATCAACGAATCAAACGTAGGTTAGGAATAGGCATCTTATGTATATGTATAACCATTATAATGCTGCATTATTTTTGTGTTTAATCACGGAGCTACCGCTTTTTCCGTCTCATCTAACTTGATGCATTAGAGAGAAATCGAAAAACTGTGACGCACTGAAAAATGATCATGAGAACAAGAATAGCAAGTTAAAATTTTTTTTGCGTATAGAAGTGTACTGTACCTTTTATTTGCAATTTGCAAAATTAAAATCGATTAACTGCCACGGCGTCAGGAATTTTTTTAAATAAACATTAGCTATTGGTGCTACGCGCAGGACAGCGGATAGTTTGCTCTGATTGGGCATTTCAATGACCTTTGATAATGATTGATACATTTTAATTTTTATTACATTTCGATATAAATAAATAAATTTGTTTATTGCAAAATAAAAACCCATACCCTATCCTTTGAAATAACACTTTTTTTAGCAAAAACTTTCTTTGTTCATATATTTTAACTTAGAGAATAAAAGTTTATTATTTTTAAACATATGCAATTGTTTAAACAATATTTCACAAACAATAATAAAATTAGTTTGCTTTTTGTGGAATTAAAATATTAAAATACAACAAAATATAGAGTAAGAAAATAATATATTAAATAAAGATTAGAAGAAATTTTGATGGAAATCAACTTGTGTGAATCGAACACCGCTGTCCTGCACGCAGCACCAAAAATTAATGTTTATTTAAAAAATTTCCTGACGCCGTGGTAATTATTCGATTTTAATTTTGAAAATTGTAAATGAAAGGTACAGTACACTTCTATAAGCAAAAAAAATTCAACTTACTATCTGCTTTATTTTCAGTCCTGCAACATTTTTAAAAAATGATTTTTTTTTGCGAAAGCTGGATTTCAAAATTTATTTTGCAAAATTTATTAAACCGATCTTAATGAAATTTACAGTGTTGTTTTACTATATCATAAAGTTTTTCTGGGTAAAATATGAAGGTCCTAAGTGTAGCATAAATGGTTGAAAAACGTAAAATGCGAATACTTGTTTTTGTATGGTTTTTTTCGCAAGTATTGCTATTTTGCAACAAGGGTGACTATTTTTTAAATTTTTAACCAATCCTATATTATAGTAAATATATGCCCGGTTGCACCAACAGATCTTAAGCTTAAGTCGAGAATATCATAAGAACTACTATAATATAATTATAATATATTACAATAAGAATACCATAATATAATAATAGATCTAATTGATAATAAGGTAAGAATCTAAAATTATGGTGCAACGTAAGTGATACTAAAGGAGGCCCTATCTATAAGTAGAGCTTAGCTAAGCTGGAGCTTAAGATCTGTTGGTGCAACCAGGCATTAATTACGCAACTTTTATGTCAGTACAACTTTTCTCAGAAATGAACAGTTTTAAAGTTATAGTCAAAAAACCAATAAAAAAATCGAATTTTTCCTTCATATTTTGACATTTTGATTATTTAAACACTGTTCCGGACCATTTTGAAATATTATTACATATTTGAGTTATTTTTAAGCAATATCTGCAAAAAAAATTGAGTCACCTCTCAACGTCCATCTCAAAACAGATGAGCCCTGGACTATATGTTCAAACAAAATATAAACATAAAACAAAAAATATCTTGACAGAGTTACCTCACTAAATGTCTATAGGAAATCTATCTAAAATAGGTAGTTTTTGAGTTATCCACCGTCTTTGAACAAAAAACAGTTTTGAGAGAAACGCGTTTGAAGTTTTGACAACTATTATTTTCAGTCTATTAAATCGAAAAGTGATGCACACCGGAATATATTTTTGAATCGGGGGTAATTTACAAAATAGGACGGGAACAGCTGTTGAATGTTTCTCACTACGCTCAAGCACGATGGCGCGAAGTTACTGCAAAGCGAGTCGTATATTCAACATGCTGTATTTCCGGTAATTTTGCTCTGATCAATCTGAAATTTCCAGAGACTATTGTTAAAGTAATGTATTTTCATTTAAAATAATAATAAAGTCGAAATTTTCAAACTATATTAAATCCTTTAGAACTTTTGTGCGAGTGGTAAAATAGTTGACTTTATATTCAGAGCCAAAAATAATTAATTTTCTGGATTAGCCATCAATAGAAATCTCCAACTTTGCGAAAACTTTCAAGAATATATTGTCATGATATAAAATTGAGCTAATTCCTCTCGCATCAGCAGCTTCATAGAAACAGAGAATATCAAATATCAAGGGAAACAAAATCCCATCGCCAGTCATTGAATGGAGAGTAAAGGAAACAAAAGCCGTCGCTAAAGAGAGAGAACGCGCTTTCGTAATCCAAGGCGGTCTATCGAGGAGCCTAAAAGGGGCCAAAAGGCCATGGAAGGGTTAAGTCTGGCTATGCAGAGACTGGGGACGTAATTAGTAAATGAGCTGCGACTTTTCCAGACATTCCGACACCTTCATATACGCGCGGCAGGGTTGATTTAAGGGAGAAAGCACGCATGTATGATCATAGTTATGTTAGTCCAGGGCGAATCTGTTTTGAGATAGACGTTGAGAGGTGACTCTAATTTTTTTGCAGAAATTGCTTGAAATTAACCCATATAATTATAATTGAGTTATCCTCCCACTCAAAAAGGTCCGGAACATTGTTTAAATAATCAAAATGTCAAAAAATTAGGGAAAATTCGATTTTTTTCTTGGTTTTTTGATTATAATTTAAAAAATATTTACTTCCGAGAAAAGTTGCACTAAAATAAAAGTTGCGTAATTGAATTTTGCTACAATATAAGATTAGTTAAAAATTTTTAAAATTGTTAACCTTGTTGCAAAATAGCAATAATTGCGAAAAAAAAACATAAAAAAAAAAGTATTCGCGTTTTACGTTTTCCAACCATTTCTGCTACACTTCATATTTTACCCAGAAAAACTTTATGATATGATAAAACAATACTGTAGATTTAGTTTAGATCGGTTTAATAGATTTTGCAAAATAAATTTTGCAATCCAGCTTTCGCAAAAAAATTAATTTTTTCAAAATGTTGAAGGACTGAAAATAAAGCAGATAGCAAATTATTTTTTGATTAACTATTTAGATGGGAAATGAGCCACAATTAAATTGAAAAAATAATTTTATTAACGTTTCGACGCCCAAATCGGGTGTCGTTGTCAAAATACAAAATACTACTAGATTAAACAATAATGTTGTTGCTAATTAAAAAAATTCTTCTAATAATTTATTTAATCTGACTCATTTGTATTGGCAATTCAGACGTATATTATACATTTTAAAGTAGAAGACTTTAAAATGATATCGCCAATATTTATGAGTTGCGTTCCTGGGACGACTTTATTAAAAGATAGTTCATTTGATTACATGAAATCAATCCCAACTCAAGAATATCCGTCATAAAAAAATCATAGCATGTGATCTGTCTTTAAAAAGATAACCGAATGCAACGATGACAGTAAAATTCTCGCGTTAGAGATTCCATAGTAAATCACGAGGGAAAACCAGGAAAAACCTCGTGATACTATCCCGACATCGTAAGTATTTGGTCTTACATTTAATTTACTTTCAAAAAACTAATACCAAATTCTGACTTTAATATGTTTAAATTATAAATAATATTAATAATACATAGATATACAATAAGTCATACTAAAATATAAAATATGTACTAACTCGATATGTTATTGATTTACTAATCGTGGTATTTTCTTTTTATTGACTTCCTCTTTCAGTATTGGTAACCACATCCTACTGCATTCTACCGAGGAATTTGTGACACAATTGGTTTCATTTTTACTCAACAAAATCCTACATTTCTGTGTGGTACCTTTTTTCGTATATCTTATCATTTTCCAGTTACATGGAGAAAAAGGAAGATTCTTAAGAAAATTTAAAAATGCGTTCTATAATTTGATCTTATTTTTTTTTTCAAAAACTATCCATTTTAAACACGTTCAACTTTTTGAACATATAAATAACACTATAATAAAAAGTATTGTAAAAGGAAAATGATGCATTTAAATTCTGATGGATGAGAGGTTAAATGTATTTCACATTTTTTTTTAAATTCCATTAGTCATCATTTTTTAAGCAGCATATCTCGCTTACTTTGAATGTAAACGACATTTAATGTGGCTCATTCTAAAAGGTCTTTTCATTCACTACAAAAGGTATTGGTAGCATTATACAACTAAAATCGATTGTTTCTCTTTTATTTCAAGTTGAATACACCGATTTCAGCATGCACCAAAAAAACAAACTCTTCTCACCTACCATATTTCTTTTTGTAATATAACTAGAAGATATATGAAGGAACCAATCTCTTTGTTTTTTTATAAGCTACAAAAAAGTTTTTATATAGTTTTTTTCGTTAGATGCATAGTTTTTAAGGTATTCGCAAAAAACTGCCTGAAAAGGGGTCATTTTTCAATGGAAACGGCCAATTTTCAACCACGAATAATTCAAAAATTATTGAGTTTTCAAAAAAAAATTATTGAACAGTTTTTGCTTAAAATTAGGTTCTCTAGCTACTCCTGTGGTTATTTTAACCAAACAATTTTACACCCCCGAGAAGGGGTGGAAACCACCCCTAAGATAAAAGCGCACATCGACATAGCGTAGACTTTGTTTCTTGAGCTATTCTCTACTTATTGTGAAAATATCAATAAAATCGATGTAGTAGGATGGGATTCGGAGCCAAATAACCTCATTGACTGCCCTAATGTACATCCGTTTAAAACTGTTATTAAATAAATGAGAGGTATTATAACTGTATAAGGTTAGTATTTTTTGCAGTAGGTTTTTGTAAGATTTATAAAAAGTTGGTTCTAACCACATGTGAGGAATTTTGCATGGAATCTAAAATTCTTGAAGATTCTGTAGTTTTTGATACTCTCTGATGAGGTTTTTCCACACTTTTGGTCCACTCAGTATAGCGTTTTCCTAGGAAAATATAAATTTAATAAGTAGCAACTAATTTAACGTCCTTTTACAAATTTTTCAAGTCCCGACCTTGACCAACGCCACCAGCCCATCTTCAATACCAGCCCAGCCGGATTGAAAATCTCCAAAGTTAACACAATGAAGTGATTTATGGGTCTGTCTGTGCTTGATAACGTTCCTACATTGTACTTTCCCTTTCGGATTTTCATGGATTCGGTTTTCCTTTTCGCGAATACTCTCCTGAACTGAACTGAACCAGCTTCACTTTCATGGAAATTTCGTGGAAATCGTCGGTTGCTTTTGTTTGTTTTCATTTCGCCGGTGCTTACATTTCAGCCGTTTCTTCTTAAGTGGATTAATATAAATGCCATTGTTTCGTTAAATTCAGTATGATTTCGTAATATGCTCACTTCATGGGCCACATTATTATTCGCTGAAATAAATCCTTCCTCTTTACAGTTATTAGATAAATACTGTTACAACTTTATATGCAATTTATAGATAAAACAAGAGGAACAAGTATTGTAATATATTAAAAGAAAGACACTTGGATTCTTAAACATGGACGTTTTATACAGGGTGTTTCATTAACCCTTTCACAGCTACATTTTTTTTTGAAGACATGCCCAGGTGCTTAGTTTCTACGGGCGATGAGAAAAATCAATTTAAAGGTACAAATTGTTTTTCAAATTCACCTAACTTCAATATTGGAATTTTTTTAATGCAAATTTAAAGAATAAATAAAAACAGATATTTTAAGCCATATTTCGTCACAGGAACTATGATACAATCCGTATTAGATCAATTTTTGTACTTAATGAGTTTTTCCATGAACACAATTATTGGATATTGATATCCTATTAGAGGTAAAACTCACTAACTACACTTTGTACTTGATGAGTTTTTCCTTGAACACAATTATTGGATATTGAGAAGTTAATGAATTTTTCTCCATAAAATCTCGCTGACTTACAACAAACGAACTATCAAAAATACCAGTCTATTATTTAAAAAATGAACAATAAGTTTCGTTCTTCGAAAATAAATGCAATTCTTTCGGCATTTATGACAGCCACAAAAGTCGCCTGCTTAATTGCAAAATAGATTATGTTCCCTTTATGTAAACTAGCATGGTTACAAAGAAATTTAATTTCATATTTCTTTTATCAATCGCCGAACAGATAATGCACACAAATATAATGTACAGCTTGTACAGTTTCAACAATACAATGTAACACACAAGTCGCCTGCTTAATCGCAAAATAGATTATATTAGTATCTAATGTATTTTTTGAAAGATCACTAAGTACCAATTCGGCATTCCAGATTGTAAGGAAAAATTCATTAAGTGCAATAATACGTTTTAATGAGTTTTACCCTGAAACCGAAAGTCACAATATTGCACTCCATATTGGAAGGAAAAATTCACTAAGTGCAATAATACGTTTTAATGAGTTTTTCCCAGAAACCGATATTCACAATAATGCACTTAGTGAATTGTACCATAAATTATCTCAGCAATTAGAAGGGTTAGAGCCCCAGGTGACTTTTCCAGAGCTGGGCAGTACCATATTGAGTTCAAATTGATGAAAATGTCAAAATCTCAAAAAAGTGCACTTAGTGAGTTTTACCTCTAATAGGACGATGTGTTCTAGTACCGGCCATTGTGTCCACTTTGGATTTTGGGTAGGGTAAGGGTTATTTTATCGCATAACTTTTTTGTGTTTAACTGTTTGTTGTCAGGTATTCTAGTACTAAAAGGTACTCTTGCTTTATGTCGGTAGGATACCTACCTAGGATACCTATTTGAAAATGTTGCGTTTTTTGAATTTGAAAAAAATAAAAAAAAAACTATTTAGAAAAACGAAAACTGGTACGATTATTTTTCTTCCAGAGATGAATCGATTTCATCAATTACGAATTTCTAGTACGGGTCATATGCGTACATTTTGGGTAGGTCAACGGTTATTTTATCGCATTATTCTTTAATTTTTAAGCATTTTTGAGACTATGTAGATTATTAGAATATAAGGTATTCTAGTACTAAAAGTTCCTATTGATTTAGGTCAGTAAAATACACCGCTTTTTTTTTGAAAATTTTTTTCAAATCTTGTTCAAATTCAAAAAAACGAAAAGTTTTCAATTCGATTTGTCTAGAAAACTGTGTACTCTACCGACTTAAAGCAAGAGTACCTTTTAGTTCTAGAATACCTATACATACACCGTTATTAGGCGTCAACGTCCTTCGGTAGGGATCTATGGAGGAGTATCACCAAGACGAAAGCCCTTATCCCTTGCCTTACCGCTCCTCCATAGGCCGAGTCGTAGATTCTGTTGAATTTTATACTACGACGTTGGCCTTTTTATTAATTTCAAATGACCGGGCTGAGTCTCAAACCTCGATCGCAAATCCACTAAACTTGTCGATCGACTGCGCCTCAGTCAACTGAGCCGTCTAGCTAGACCGACGGCTCAGGACCTAGTTCTAGAATACATAACTCACAATTTAATAATCCAGTGTCCCTACCCAAAAGGAACTCAACCGTTGCACTACCCAAATGGGACGCCTATGACCGGTACTAGAAATTCACAATTTATGGAATCGATTTATCTCTGGAAGATAAACAGGCGCACATATCTCTGGAAGATAAACAGTTTTCGTTTTTCTAAATAGAATCGTTCAAGAGGTATTAAAAAAACTAATTAAAAGATTCCATCTTCAGATGATGCTTTGTATAAAAAAGACTATAGTTAACTGTAAATTCTATTTATATTAAATCTAATCAGTTTTTTCTTTCGCAGCATTTGAGTTGGGCAATGCGGCGAAAGAATGTAATGCAATCATCATCAAAGATAATATATCATCATGAACAGTTGGAATAAAAACAGTTCAAACTATTGCTTATAACACTCATTAAAAAAGATCAGTATATTGAATTCCTGAAAAGTTTGTGGAAAAGGTTTAGACTTTAGAGGAGACTTCAATGCGAAGAACAAACACTGAGGCTCTGGAATAATTACCACTAAGGGTAAGCAGCTTTTATTAGGTATGGAAGAACATAAGTGTGAATCTCTATCAACTGGTAGACCAACCTATTGACCAACGGATAGAAACAAAACCCCCAAACTGATAGACTTCTTTATCATTACGAATATTTCAGCTAATTTCCTAGATATTGACGACTGTTGGGATTTAAATTCTTATCATTCGCCCCTAGTACTAACCATGAGTGACAAGATTATTAAAAAAGAAAGTAACCTTAAGTTAACAAATAAATTGACGGATTGATAAAGTTTCAACCTGCGCCTTAAACAGAAAATAAATCTAAAAGTTCCACTACGAAACATAGAGCAATTAGATAAAGAAGCAGAATTGTTGATGAACAATTTTCAGCAAGCAGCAGGGGAAAACACTCCTACAGTTAAACTTAGATTAGAAGGAAACAAGTATTATGCAAAGGAATTAAGGAACATGATAATTGAGAAAAGAAAGCTGAGAAGACCTATGTGAACTACTAGCTGAGAAATCTGCCCAATAAAAATAGTAAGTTGCTATTTAAGAGGAAACAGTAGCGATCAACAGGTAGCGAAAACGCGCTCCAAGATTGTGGCTGTAATTTTGAATATTTTTTCGAGATATTTGGCACACTTATTCGAAATATAATAAAGAATGGCGGTACAGAGCCCAATTTGAAAAATATATTAATAGGTGGAAATTACTCTGTAATTAATTACAATATTAAAAAAAACGACCCTGTACCGCCATTAAGAAGAACAAAAAAATACACTTTCTTCAAATACACTTTTTTATCCGATGCCTAGATTTTGTGTCATTTTGGAACTACTAAAATTTTTTATTTTATTAGTACCTAGTTCCAAAATGTCACAAAATCTAGGCATCGGATAAAAAAGTGTATTTGAAGAAAGTGTATTTTTTGTTCTTCTTAATGGCGGTACAGGCTCGTTTTTTTAATATTGTTTTTAATTACAGAGTAATTTCCACATATTAATATATTTTTCAAATTGGGCTCTGTACCGCCATTCTTTATTATATTACGAGTATGTGTGATAAATATCTCGAAAAATATTCAAAATTACAGCCGCAATCTTGGAACGCGTTTTCGCTACCTGTTGATCGCTACTGTTTCCTCTTAAATCAATTAGCCTAAGATTTATTGTCTTACCACATTTTCCAAATGCTTTTAAAAAGACGACAGGTCAAATAAAAACAATAAGTTTGACAACAATGTTTAAATTTTCGAGAACATATACATGTATTTCGGGGACCTAATATCGCTATATTAGGTCCCCAAATGATATCGCTATATAAACATTAGAAGGAACAGTCAAGGCCAACAAAATTAAAGGAACTATAGCCCACTCCTCAACACAATTAGTTGTATATGCAGATGATATAGTTCTTATGGGAAGAGACAAGGAAATATTAAAAGAAGCAGTAACAATCCTGGCAAAGGAAGCACGGAAAAGAGGTCAGGAAATTAACGATGGAAAAACAAAATATCTACTCTGGCTCTAGAAGAGAAGATAACATGACGAAAGAGAACAAAATAGAAAACTACACTTTTGAAAGAGTTAAACAATTTAAATATTTGGGAGTAATAGTAAATGGCCAAAATAAGAGAAGTAAATAAGTAACGGGGCGAATACTAGCAGGCAACAAAACATACTGGAGATATCATAGGCTAATAAAGGACAAGAACTTATCCGGAAATACAAAACTGAAAATATACAGAGTTGCAATCAGACCAGTAGTTACGTACGCAGCTGAGACAATGTGCCTCACGGAAAAAGATGAAGAAAAATTGAGAATATTCGAAAGGAAAATCCTCAGACGGATTATGGGCCCGATAAGAATGGAAAACGGAGAAATGAGAAGAAGAATGAACCATGCACTAGGAGACATAATGAAGGGAGAATATATAGGTAGATTTATTAAAGCACAGAGACTGGGATGACTGGGACACATAGAGAGAAAGAAAAACTAATTACTGGTTAAGAAGATCACCAAATGGAAACCAGAAACTGAAAGACCAAGGGGAAGACCCAGAGAGAAATGTGAGTACCAGGTCATGAGAGATATCAAAATTCTGGAAGTGAGAAACTGGAGGGAACTATGAACATATCGAAATAAGTGAAAGAAAATTGTAACGAAAGCCAAGTCATACAACAGACTTTGACAACACAAAAGTGGAATGCGGACTGATTCACCGCAATAAGCGAATCAGAGAGCTCTAACCCTAATAACACCAAACATTCCATGTATGTTCTTAGAATGAACACACAGGACATTGAAAACATTCCTGGAATGTCCTCAAAAGCACAAGAACGTCCCCTAAATGTCCCAGGAAAGTCCTGTGTCAGCATTTTAAACATTCCTAGAATGTCTTGTTGGAACATTCCATGAATATCTACGAATGTTCTTTTTACATTCACAGTTTATTTTTTAGACAGTCCCTGGATATAGTCGCTGATGTAACATAATACCTCCGATTTGTTTTTTCATGAGTTTTGTAAGAGAGACTAAAAAAACTTTTTTAAAGTCACCTCCTATTTTTATATGATATTTTTTGACAGGTTTTGTAGTAAATTCAACTATCTATTTACCTACTACAAAACATGTCAAAATTTACATGTGAAAACAGGAGATGACCCTAAAAATGGTTTTTCGTCTCCTACAAAATTCATTAAAGAGCAAATAGGAGGTATTGTCACATCACCGACGATATACCAGAAGTATATGCGGCCATACCAAATAATACATCTTTGAAAAATGTAAACATTTTTATTGCACAAAATTTGTCATATATTTTTTTTTATAATCATCACTACGATGATGATTCATTGTATTGAATTGTACATTACAATTACAATCTGGTCATAACTGACCAATGAGCAATTTTAATTTAAAAACCTAAATTACTACTGTTCCCTAAAAAGAGCTTACCCTATAGCGTCTCTTATCTAATCTAACAAGATCGTGCACTATTTTAACATACACAGGCACACAAGCACTATGCTCTGCTTTTCACTATCACCTATCACTCAAACTAGTTCAAAAGGCTTTGTCCTCTTCAATCTTCTAGTTTGCCCAGTAGTATTGAGGAGCTGGATTTCCTCAATATTCTCGAACTTATGAAGTTTTTGCTCGTGACTTCCTGTCATCTTCTTGATGATTATATCCAGGTTCCATTTCTAGGTCCTTATGGAGATCACTGTTTGTCACATACCAAGGAGCATTTACAATATTTTTCAGTATTTTGTTCTGGAATCTTTGAATAATTTTTATATTACTTGGTCTAGTAAGTACACCCCCATGTCCATACAGTGGGCGTCCATAAGTCCATACAGGTCTTAATATTTGTTTATAAAGTAATAACTTATTATGCATCGACAATGTGGAGTTTCTTCCAACTAGCCAATACACTTTTTACATATATCTTTCTTTTGTCTTTCATAGCCACAAGGCTATACGTTTCCTTCCTGGTTTTTTTGTAGACCACTTTCAGCTGATTCTAAAAAAAAATTTAAATGGATGGTAATTTTTCTATTCTTTACAATTAAACATCAAAAGAAATAGGTACTATCTACAGGTAATAATATGTAAATTTAATTCGTTTCATAAAGAATAAAGAAAATTGAAAACGGATTTTATAATACTTACATAATTGAACAAGAGAGATCCAGCCAGAGCAAAACTAACATACAGAACAGCAAAAAAGCCACTATATAATTCTAAATTCTAATTTCCATTTTCCATCCAATCGTAAATTTTTAGGTTATTATGAAATCTTTATGTGATGACCACGCGGCACGCGACCCTACTTACATAGAACACGCGCGGCAAATTTGAAAATGAACGCAAATTGAATAGTAAATGGCCTCACATAAAATATAGGACATTGGTAGTATGTTCATAGAATGTCTTGTGGTAACATTCCACCAATAATTTAATCAGATGTTCACCGAATGTTCCTTGAATGCCCAGGACATTCAAACATTAATAGAACTTTGATAGTACATTCCTGGAGTGTTTTGTGTTGTTAGGGAAGTAAGAGCGGCAAACATTCCACCCGTAATGAAAAGCCTAGATGATGATGAATATCGCTATGTCATTTTAAATATGTTTTTCTCACTTCCTCACCTACGTTAAATTCTTACGTATGCGGTATAAATATGTGCAAATAAAAATATCAATTATTAACAAAGTTTAGAGTGGCGTTATTTTACAAGAGAAACAGCAAACATTTTTAAAACATAAAATTTATTCCAATCGGCACTAACCGAAAAAAGTGTCATGTAAAGGACAAAAATTTGCTCTGAATGACTCTCACTTATTATGCCAACAACTATATCTCCCATAAAAACATAAATATATTGTATACCAGTCCTTTTTTATGTTTCAATACTCCGACAATTATTCACTCACAACAAAAACAAAGCTGGCCGCAAAAATTTACATTCGTGTATGCGGATTTATCACATTCGTACACGATCTGTCACTGTGTATATTATACCGACAACAACGGAGACCTGGTCCCTCTTTGGATAGTCCCGTGTTTATTTTCCATTTGAAAAAAAAATCCGACAAAACAATATTTGAGTTCATTCCGCAACTGTGGATATCAAAAGAATTCTCCCGTTGAGTAAAACACATCTGCTGTTTTACGTGGAATTTGGCAACAATGGGGTATTTTATTGGTGGTAATTATGAAGTAGTAAAAGGGGGTTTTTAAAGAAGAGGAAGATTTGGAAGTATTTTTGAATTTTAAGTAACGTAATGAAAGTTTATATATTGACATACACGGCGGAGACAAGACCTGACACATCTAAAACGAGACAACTACTAGAAACAACAGAGATGAAAATACTTTGACGAATATCAGGGAAAAGCAGGCGCGGATCCAAGGGGGGGTCAATGGGGTCAATTGCCCCCTCCTTGAGACTTCGCGTGGTGTCGCATTTTTTTAAGAAATATACAGAGTGTAACGAAAATACAGGTCATAAATTTAATCGCGTATTCTGGGACCAAAAATAGTTCGATTGAACCTAACTTACCTTAGTACAAATGTGCACGGAAAAAAAGTTACAGCCCTTTGAAGTTACAAAATGAAAATCGATTTTTTCCAATATATCGAAAACTATTAGAGATTTTTTATTAAAAATGGACAGGTGGTATTGTTATTGCAGTAGTATTTTAAGAAAATATTATAATGAAATTTGGACACCCCATAAAAATTTTATGGGGGTTTGGTTCTTTTAACCCCCCAAACTTTTGTGTACGTTTCAATTTAATTATTATTGTAGCGCCATTAGTTAAACACAAGTTTTTAAAATTTTTTTGTCTCTTAGCACTTTTTCCAAAAGTTAGTTTTTATCGAGATATTTGAATATTTGTCAAATCCACCACATATTTGTATATGGTAAAGTACGATTATGGAGACTTGGTAATAATATGAAAATTTATTTATGATTTACATTTTTAGGTACATTTTGAACCATATTAAAAAAGAAGCCACATTCGATAAAAGATGCTTTATCAAAAAAATACAAAGAGGCAAAAAAGTTTTAAAAACACTGTGTTTAACTAATGTTACCGCAGTAATAGTTTAATTGGAACGTACACAAACATTTGGGGGGTTTAAAGGAACAAAACCCTCATACAATTTTTATGTAAACATATTAAAAAAGAAGCCGCAACTCGATAAAAACTGCCTTATCGAAAAAATACTAAGAGGCAAAAAAGTTTTAAAAATATTTAATGTAACTAATGGCACCAGAATAATAATTTATTTTAAACGGACACAAAAGTTTGGGGGGGCTTAAGGGAACAAAACCTCCATAAAATTTTTATGGGGTGCACAAATTTCACTATAATTTTTCTTTAAGATGTTCTTGCCATAAGAATACCACATGTCCATTTTCAACAAAAAATCTCTAATAGTTTTCGATATATTCGAAAAAATCGATTTTCATTTTGTAACTTCAAAGGGCTGTAACTTTTTTTGTGTGCATATTTGTACTAAGGTTAGTTAGGTTCATTCGAACTATTTTTGATCCAGAATATGTGGTTTAAATTATGACCTGTATATTTGTTACACCCTGTATAATTACGATTGAAAATAAATAGTAAAACATAATTCCTTTTCGAAAGTACGTGTTCTCGGTCTTACTGTATGGTGTCGAGTCTTGGACTGTGAATAAAATCGATTTACTTACCTAAATCGCCTTAAGGCTTTCGAATTGTGGTTCTATAGAAGAATTTTAAAAGTATCTTGGGTGAAGAAGATTCGAAACTCCACAATACTAGAACGTCTCAGCAAGACTACTGAGATTATAGAAGGCATCAAGAAGAGAAAAGTGGAGTATTTTGGACATGTAATGAGAAGTTTAAAATATAGCCTGCTACAAAATATTATGCAAGTTAAAATAGAAGGCAAACGCAGTCCAGGACGAAAAAGCACTTCGTGGTTAATTTAGAGTGGCAGTGAATAAAATTAAGATAGCTATGATAGTAACCAACGTTCTGAAACACACATAGTACACGAAGAAAAATAAAGTAACAGCCCATACCGAAAAAGAATCCTGCGTACGCGAGTGACGAGAAAAGTTTTATTTCATTGCCCCCTCCTTGCAAGGTTGCTGGATCCGCCGTTGGGGAAAAGTCTGTTGGATAGGGAGAGAAGCGAAAACATAAGAAGATCATGGAATGTAGAAGACATAAATGGATGGGTGACAAAACGGAAACAGGAGTGGAACCAGTGCCGGATTAACCATTAGACAAAGTAGGCAGTTGCCTAGGGGCCTCGACCCCAAAGGGGGCCTCGCAGCCCTCGCAGGGCCCAAAACGAAAACTATAAAATTGTTAAAATATAAAAATTTGCCAAATTTTTACTTTTATCCAACTGACTATCTACGAGTTGTATCTGTTTTGAATAATACCTACTAAAATATTTTTATACCTAAACCTAAACTGTTGAAAAACATTTCAAGTAACCTAGTAAATACAAGATTTTAGCAATATAAGTAGGTATCTACAATGGGGTAAGGTTATATCAACCATAATAAATTTATTTGAATTTGGACATTTGTCACGTACATTCTATGAAGTTTTATAATTCTATTGTATATACTAAAACTTAATATTATTGGCGTTGGGTGGTTTTATTTAAACATCGATGGTTCTTTCAATCTAATATTTATATCGAAGTCATATTTTCTTAGTTTGGTTTTGTTTGTTCTTTGGAAGAGAATAATTGTTATCGTGTAGTTAGGTGCAATAGTTGATTTTATAAGTTTGCACATCAGACATCAGATTGATTAATATTTTATTCTAATAACTCTTTATTTTAAAGCAGTGCCAGGCAGTGGCGGCCCGTGAGGTAGTGCCATAGAGCCATGGCACTACCTTGCTAACTACGCAGAAACATATTTTTTATCTTAAAAACATCTTAATGCCTGTTAATTTTTTTTGTGATTATTTCTGTGTAGCGCAATGCACATCTAACCACCGACTCTGGCCACTCACAGCTGACCGGATAAGGGATGAAGATCATGAAAATCCCGGTGCCGAAAGGTATAGTGGCACGCCAAAAAAGAAAAAGATTGTATGAGTATCCTATGTAAGTGACAGAGATAGAGCGGGATTGCACTTTTAATATACGTTTAAATTGGACTCCCCGTGCCAGGCTCGAAATCTCGAAAAATAGATCTTAAGATACAATGTTTTAGATCTATTTCTAGTTTCTTTACGCGTTCGCTTGACGCTATTGTGTTTATTATCTACTACTGTATTGTATATTTGTGTTTATACTCTACTATATTTTTTAATTTGTAATTATTAGTGCGTCGTGGTCGTGGGTGTCGTAGGTATATAAATAATATTTTGATTATTTTCTACGTTTTATTTATTGACAATGACATTTATTTATTGACAATGAATCAAATTAGTATATTAAAAACTCTTTTGGTGGTTTTTCGTTGGAAAAAAAACTTCAAAATAAAGAACTCGGTCGGCCTTTACCCGATTTAAAAATTGAAAAACAAAGTGGAAATGGACAAAAACTTCGCTGTCGTAAGTTTAATAAAACTATTTATGATAAAAATAGCTGGTTGTGTGGTTGCGAGCAAACTAATAAACTGTTCTGTTTTGTATGCGTTTTGTTTGGAGGTGACGAGATATGCTATGCAGTTTTGTTGCGAATAAAAACAAGGTTTACCTTTTTCGGACATTTAGTTGCTTCTCATTTATTTATGTCAGAGAAGTTTTCTGCTTATAAGGATAAGTTCCCCGAATCATTTCTTAATGAAACATGCACACAATTTTTATTTTTAAACAAAACTCGGCTTAAAACTTAATTACAAGTATTGTATCAGCGAGACGAATTAAGTACTACCTCTGAGGCTGTTCCGTTATCAGTTTTATTAAATGATGAAGGTTTAAAATGTACATTTGAAGGAACTGTTAAACTTTTAAGTATATTAATAACCATTCCCATGTCAACATCTGAAGCAGCACGTTGTTTTTCAATGCTAAAACGAATTAAGACATTCCTCAGAAATACCATGAAGGAAGAACGACTAAGTGCTTTAGGTATGCTGTCTGCAGAAAGACAATTTTAATAATAAAGTCATTGAAAACTTTGCCACCAAAAAAGAAAGAAGGATGGACTTCACATATCGTAAACTTTAACAGTGATATTAAATAACTTTGTGCGTGTGTGTAAATAATAGAATAGTGTTATTTTTATAATTTTCTAAATAGGCTCTAGAGACTAAATCGTAACAACAAACTTCAAGTACATCAGCAGTGGTAGGAAGAATGAAAGATTGACAGCATAGGATTAAAGGACGTGGTGGTCGGATGAGTGCGAGAGACGGAAGCTGATGTGTGATGACGAGCGACTGAGAATCGGGCAAAAGAAGGACATCGGGGAGAAATCATGCCCTAAAAGGCGATTCCACCCTGATGCCCTAGTATGAGAGGGGTGGGGTTTAGCTGGTCCCGGCCACATCGGAGTTACGGAGGACAGGGAGGTCCGATTTAGGGCCAAACTGGTCGACGTGACACTGATGAGGTTTCAGCTCAGGAACCCAGCACTGTTGGAAATGTTTACTTCCGACGTCTGTTTGCAGATTCCCCACCTAGTGATGAAAAAAAAAGTACATCAGCAGTAAATACTGGTGGTAAGTTGAGTTTTTTGGCATCCCAAAAATAGTAATATAAGATAAAAATATCTGCACCTATTTTTTTTAATTTCTATTTTATATCCTTTTTGACAATATCGTGAAACCGTCACTAAAAATTTAGGCAGCTGCCCGGATTCTGGCACTACCTTCCTAAAGTTATACGAGCCGCCACTGGTGCCAGGGCACTTTTAAGTGATCGCCAGACCCTTAATTTTTGACTTATGGTATTTATCTGTAATACTTGGTATAATATTGGAATTTAATCATTTGTTTTGATCTCTACAATATTTAAACCTGGTAAGTTATTTTCAATAAAATGTATATAGTCCAGGGTAATACCTAAGGTTTTTTCCATGACACTTTAAGAGCAAGGACACTGAAGCGTTTTTTCGACAAGTAATGCCTATAAGAGCAAATTGTAACTATTTCCTGCATAGGATCTGGCAGCCATTTTTATTTATAAGCAATTTAGGCCCGGTACTTTATGTCTCCGTTAACAGCCGGTCAGTTAACCGGGGTTTAATCGGGACCTCTTTAGGGTCTCTTGATTTGTAACAAATGCAATTATAATTAGTATTATACTTATTTATAATTATAATAATACCTGTAATTGCATTTATTACAACGCAAGAGACCCTACAGAGGTCCCGACTAAACCTCGTTTAACTAACCGGCTGTTAACGGAGACATAAAGTACCGGGCCTTAGTGTCAAAAAACGGCATTTTTCCTTTTTTTTCAAATCAATTGAAAACATTGAAACTTTTGGGTTTTTAGTACAAACATCTTCGAGAGTATGGAAAAAGCTTTAAAATGGATTATTACAAAGTTTGATACACTCAATTGATACTCAAAGTTTGATATACTAATGGATTATTACAAAGGTTAATATAATTGCGAAAAAGGTCAAAATTGCAAAAAAATTAATTTCGCATAACTATTGTAAAAATGTATGTACAGCTTTGAAATTATGGTGCTTAATATGTGATCTTTGGTGCTTAATATGTGACAAAAATTTCAAAGCGGTTCATTCAATTTTTTAAATTTTATACAATCCACAATGAACGAGCATGAGCTATATTTTCAACTTGGTTTAAAAAAAGTAAATAAAAAATGCATTTATTAGTAATAAATATTTATGCAAAAGTATCATCAATCATTCCTTTTTCATCTTCTTTATAGAATAAATTATAAATTATATATATTTATTACAATTTTTTATCACTATGTATATCTAGCATTTTTGGAGTTATTATCAAAAGAAAATGAAATTTATGTACTTATATTGAAAAAAAATTTTTAAATCATATTTTTTTCAAAAATATTCATTCTAAACCGGTGAAAATATTTGAGGTTCTTACTAATGCTAAAGTAAAAAAAGTCTTATAGGAATTACTATAAATTTTAATTTTTGTGGAAATGATGTTTTATTTTTCACTTTTTTCTAAAAAATTTGAAAGTGTCCTCTTATTTCCACCATAACTTGCTTAATTTTGATGTTATTATTAAATCTATTAACTCATTCATTTCATAGGTATAGCTGATTACTTTGACAAGTGTTTAATAAGTATATTTTTTATAAAATACATCGTGTTCCCGATTAGTCTAAGAGCTAGTGAACCTTTTGACTAACGGTCGTCCTGTAAGGCTAAAAATTTGTAGAGTGATAATTCATAGCACACCAAAGCTAAAAACCATGACCTGGCAGGCCTCAGCGGTGCACGTGTATCTACCAGGTGAATCGAAAAGTGCAAATTTAGGGGGTAAAATAAACTTTCTCCTGTAAGGTTTAAATTTAAGTATGTGTTTGAGTAAGTCATTTAGAAGAAATGTGTACAATGACAGGCGATTCTGAAGAGCATAAGACCTTGCCAGGCGAGGGGAAAGATTAGGGGTTTTTCCTAAAATTATTCTTTTTGCATCGAACAAATTTTTTTAGGCTTTTTGAATCATTCCAAACAGAAAAGGTCCTTAGTTATTTTTCTCTTAAGTTAATAGTTTTTCTTATATAAGCGATTGAAAATTTTGAAAATTGCGAAATCGGCCATTTTTAACCCAAATCGGACATTTATCTAAAAATTTCAATATTGGCAAGGTACGCAGATATTCCTTAAACATTGATTGATGAAATCCCGAAGAGTTTTTTGCAATAAAATATCGAAAACCGCTTTGTTTTTTTAATTGCTAATCAAGCGGGCGCTACACTGTAGTATAATTGAGGACGTTTGAGCTTGCATAAATTCATGATCTCGAGAATGGGCAAATTTGAAGAGAAATCCTCAGACAGGTCGATTTTTATTTTTGAATTAGGACTTTTTGGTATATATAATACTAGTGACGTCATCTATCTGGGCGTGATGACGTAATCGATTTTTTTTTAAATAAGAGTAGGGGTTGTGTGATAGCTCATTTGAAAGGTTATTTAATTCTCTATTCAGTAATATAAACATTAACATAATTATTTATACAGGGTGTACAAAAAAAAATTTTTCTTCTATTTGTCAAATTTAATCAAAGTTAATTTAATAAAAAAAATTTTTTGTACACCCTGTATAAATAATTATGTTATTGTTTATATTAGTGAATAGAGAATTAAATAACCTTTCAAATGAGCTATCACACAACCCCTACTCTCATTTAAAAAAATCATCGATTACGTCATCACGCTCAGATGGATGACGTCACTAGTATTATATATATGCCAAAAAGTCCTAATTTAAAAATAAAAATCGACCTGTCTGAAGATTGCTCTTGAAATTTGCCAATTCTCGAGATAATGAATTTATGCCAACTCAAACGTCCTCACTTATACTACAGTGAAGCGTCCGCTTGATTAGCAATTAAAAAACAAAGGGATTTCCGATATTGTATTGCAAAAAACTCTTTGGGATTTCATCAATCAATGTTTAAAGAATATCTACCTACCTTGGCAACTTTGAGATTTTTAGATAAATATCCGATTTGGGGTTAAAAATGGTCGATTTCGCAATTTTCAAAATTTTCAATCGCTTATATAACAAAAACTATTAACTTAAGAGAAAAATCACCAAAGACCTTTTCTGTTTGGAATGATTCAAAAAACTTAAAAAAAATTGTTCGATGCAAAAAAAATAAATTTAGGAAAAACCCCTAATCTTTCCCCTCGCCTGGCAAGGTCTTATGCTCTTCAGAATCGCCTGTCATTTTACACATTTCTTTTAAATGACTTACTCAAACACATACTTAAATTTAAACCTTACAGGAGAAAGTTTATTTTACCCCCCAAATTTGCACTTTTCGATTCACCTGGTAGATACACGTGCACCGCTGAGGCCTGCCAGGTCATGGTTTTTAGCTTTGGTGTGCTATGAATTATCACTCTACAAATTTCTAGCTTTACAGGACGACCGTTAGTCAAAAGGTTCACTAGCTCTTAGACTAGATACCTTGAATATGTACCTATAATCCGTTTGAAAATTATTTATTGTACAGTTTTTACGACGCAGGTCATTTGTACCTATTTACGGACAATAGATTTAAGTACTTGCAGGAAAAAAATAGACTTTCAATTAACTATAACTTACTTTGAATTAATATTATTATTATGTAAAAGGTTTTTAATTAAGGAATTTGTTGTATTTTTTATTAGCTTCAATTTTGGTAATAATAACTTTAAAACCGATATAAAACATGTATTTTTTGACAAAAAATTAAAATCTTTGATCTTTAGTAACTCAACATTGTTTTATTTTAATGACTTGATATAACATATTTTTGGCTAAAAATTTATCCCTTTGTCCATTTATGAGGTTATTTTTAATAAAATAATTTTCACCCCTTGGAAAGTGGTGGCAACTGCCTCTGTTTTATATGAAAATGCTTTTTTTTTCAAAACAACTTAAAAATTGGTAGAGGTACCAAAAATCTCAAACCATAAAAAAGTAACTTTTTCTTAAGGGGCCTCATAGCTTTGGTTGCCTAGGGGTCGGCACTGAGTGGAACGAACACATTAGTAGAATGGCAGAGGATAGGATAGTACGAATAGCACGAGATAAGTCACCAAATAAACGAAGAAGTATTGGCAGACCAAGAAAACGATGGTGCGATAACTTAAACAATTTAGGAGGCTAACATTGAAGAAGAAACAGGCTTTAAAGCCTACATACAAGAAGGAAGAAAAAGAAGAAGTAATGAAAGTGAAATGAGTTCTGGCTGGAAGGACCACATGTTAGGATTACAGTGAAGTGACTCATCTTTTCCAACTGCCCAGTTGTCTGCAGCTTCGCTCTTCACCTCACCATTTATTAGCTCTTCGAAATGTTTTTTCACTACGTCATTATTTCTTCTTCTTCAGTTGCCATCTCCGCTACGGAGGTTATCAATCATCATAGCTATTTTAATTTTTGAGGCAGTAGCTCTAAATAGTTGTTTTGAGCTGCATCCAAACTATTCTCTCAGGTTCTTCAGCCATGAAATTCGTCTTCTACCGATGTTTCTTCTGCCATCTATATTTCCTTACATTATGAGTCGTACGATGTCCGAGATACTGTAGCTTTCTTTCTTTAATTGTAAGTTCAACTTCCTTCTCTTTACCTATTCTTCTCAGTACTTCATTGTTCGCAACTCTATCTACCCAGGAAACCCTCATAATTCTTTTATAGGTCCACATTTCAAAGGCGTTAAGTCGTCTCATTGTCTCTAGATTTAACGTCCATGATTTCACTCCATATGTATGTATACGTAGCATTTTGTTAGGTGTATTTTAAGAGCTAATGTTAAATTTTTGATAAACAGGACCTTTTTCATTTTCATAAAATTAAAACGTGCTTTTTCAATTCTGGCTTTGGTTTCTGCAGTGTAGTCATTATTTTCTGTTATAATTGTTCCTAGGTAAGTGTACTTTTTTACTCTTTCTGCTGGCCCTCTACTATCAAGATTCCGTTAGTATTGTAGTATTATGGTTGTTTTTACTAATTTTCATAAACTTCGTCTTTTTGATATTGAGAGAGAGTCCGTACTCCCTACTACACCTTACTATTTTACTCTTGAGTCTTTCCAGGTCTTGCAAACTATCGGCTATTATTACTGTATCATCTGCATATCTGATTATGCATAACTAAGGCTCTATTTACTCTTATGCCGACTGTTTCATCTTCCAGAGTTTCTCGAATTACCTCTTCAGAATAAGCGTTAAATAATAGAGGTGATAGTATGAAGCCTTGCCTGACTCCTCTCTTTATTTCCATTTCTTCAGATGTTTCTTTTTCAATTCTTATTATTGTTCGCTGATTGTAACAGATGTGTGTTATTAGTAGAGAGCGGAATATATGCAACACAACATTACAATATGCGCATATATATGTATTACTTTTACTACAAATATGCAGGTATTTTTTCTAAATTTGTCTAAATATGCAAATGCATATTAAAAATACTCAAAAATAAAACAATATATTAAGTCGTAAGATCTTCAGAAAAGTTGCCTTCAAAAATACGTACAACTTTCCTCAAACAATCGAAGCCCTCATTTTTTTCTAAAACATTTTTTAATTTATTTCTAATTGTAATCCCTGTATTTCCGGGAATTTTTTGACAATGAGCAGAAAAAGTGTTAACAAGATTAACCGAATCACTTAATTGTAAATTCCTTTGTTCTAATGACTTTATTAGATCTGGTAAAAAACTAAAATTAACTTTTATGAACATAAGTTCTTTAGCAATTTGTACGTTACTTAAAGAACAAAGTACGTTACTTAAGCTGAAGAACAAAAGCGGAATTGTCTACAATTTGATGGATTTTTGTATTTTGATGCTTCTCTCTATGTCCGTCTTTATAGAAGTAAAAGCGAATTTGTCGAATAGAAACACTCTTTCCAGAAAAATTTCTTTTGTGGGACATGATGCTTTTGTTTGTCAGTTCCTCATTTAAAAAATGAAATGTGAAAATGAATGTAACTTACGATTTTGGAACAGGCCTTGCAAAATACTTTGTCTCCACTTAGCTTTAACTCGGGAAAACACTTTATCCAAGCACTTTTTTTAATGGTAGACATATTTAAATTTAATATATATCAATCACTTCAAAAGCACTAAATACGATACAACGTTTACTTTAAACAAATGTTGGCCGGAAACTGACAAAATAATTATTAGACCCTTAAAAGCAGGTAGGTACCTACGACTTGCTACGTTAATAAAATAATATTTTTCTGGGAACACCCATAATTGTTAAATTCAGGTAGTAATTGGAAAGTCCAGATGAGCGATAGATGGATAAATAACGAGCTCGTTCATATCGAAGTTATAAAATTCCAACTAAGAGAGGAAAATTTTAAACTTTTATATAATTTATTTTTAAAATATGTAAAATAAATCGTGTTTAGCTTAAATATGCAATGTTGTGTTTGTTGTCTGAAAATATGCAATATATGCATCTATATGCACTTTGCATATATTCCGCTCTCTAGTTATTAGCCTTAAATTTCTTTCACCTAGGTTTTTATTTTTTAGAATTTCTATAAGTCGATCATGTTTTACTTTATCAAATGCTTTATTGTAGACTATAAAACAGACGTAAAGAGGACTATTAGCATCCAAACATCTCTGTGTCAACACGTTGAAGGAGAATAATGCCTCTCTGGTACCCATACCATTACGGAATTAGCTCCAGTTTAGACGGTATTCTGGCGTGGATAAATTTCAACAGAATTTTCAAGGTATGTGACATTAAGCTTATGGTTCGATAGTCACTGCACTCTTTGGCATTGACTTTCTTTGGCAAACACACAAATGCTGATGTCAACATTTCTCTAGGGTTGCTTCCCGTAGTATAGTTAGTGTTGAACAGTTCTACTATTACGTCCAGGTTTTTCTCGTTGACCAATTACTTTAATAGCTCCCTTGGTAATTCATCTGGATCAGCAGATTTATTGATTTTCATTGAGTTTAACGCCTTATTTCTACCGGTTCACTAATTAAATTTCCGTTTTTGCCTTTCAAATAACTACAATGACTTTGGTAATCTTTACCCATCTTTATTTTCAATTAAAAAAACCATCCGACAAACAATATTTGAGTTCGTTCCGCAACTGTGGACATCAAAAGAATTCTCCCGTTGAATAAAACAATTCTGCTGTTTCTATGTGGAATTTGGCAACAATGGGCTATTTTATTGGTGGTAATTACGAGGTAGAGTTTTATCGTAGGAGTTTTTAAAGAAGGGAAATATTTGGTCGTTGTTTATGAGTTTTAAGCAACATTAATGAAAGTTAAACGAGTTTTGGCTGGAAGGACCACATGTTACGACTATAGTGAAATTACTTAGGGCCATTTAAATGCGAATTAGGTACGGTCGACTTTAAAAACGGAACAATTATAACTGAACGCGGCAGTTTAGGTATATGAGCACACTGGGATAATTTGGAAAACTACTTCTGTCTACACCTTTTGAATATCAAGTGGGAACATGAATGTCATTTTATCTGGTACTGTTACTCGTCCAAGTACACAAAACATTGCGTAAAAATAGACTTGGATGTGGACACTTCCAAGTCTACAATACACCCTTTTGTGTATTTTTGTTTATTTTTTGCTTCACATGATAACTGGAAAGCATTTTCAGATCGTATAAACACTAAAAATGTGTTTTTGACTGATAGCAAACGAAGTATTTTCTTTAACTTTTTTTTACTAATAATTCTCGAGAATGTATTTACAACTCGACAGAAATATCCGAAACAGCCAAGGTCAGACTGATCGAAAACTTTGGTTACGCGACGTTGTCAGATCAATCGGTTTTCTAAGGTTTTTCGTTTTTTTATTTGTTATCTGTTTCACAGTAAAATTTACTCATGTTTCCTACTGCAAAAATTTTAAAACATTATGTATAATTTCACTTGATTGTGCACTTAGATGGAAAAGACATCATAAATAAATAATAAACATAAATAATAGATATAATAAACTTGTACTGGAACCAAAACGCCAGAGTTAGTATCGAAGGTTCCACATCCGCAGAAGTAGAAATTGGGACGAGAGTTAGACAAGGATGTGTTCTGTCGCCCCTTCTTCTTCTTCAGGTGCCATCTCCGCTACGGAGGTTGGCAATCATCATAGCTATTTTAATTTTTGAGGCAGTAGCTCTAAATAGTTGTTTTGAGCTGCATCCAAACCATTCTCTCAGGTTCTTCAGCCATTAAATTCGTCTTCTTCCGATGCTTCTTCTGCCATCTATCTTTCCTTGTATTATGAGTCGCAGGACGCCATACTTCTCGCCCTGCATCACATGTCCGAGATACTGTAGCTTTCTTTCTTTAATTGTAAGTTCAACTCCCTTCTCTTTGGCAAAGAGTCTTTGCCTATTCTTCTTAGTACTTCGTTGTTCGTAACTCTATCTACCCAGGAAACCCTCATCATTCTTCTATAGGTCCACATTTCAAAGGCGTTAAGTCGTCTCATTGTCTCTACATTTAACGTCCATGATTCCACTCCATAGTATAGTACACTGTATACGTAACATTTTCTTATGCGTACTTTAAGAGCTAATGTTAAATCTTTGCTACATAGGACCTTTTTCATTTTCATAAAGTTAGAACGTGCTTTTTCGATTCTGACTTTGATTTCTGCAGTGTAGTCATTATTTTCTGTTATAAGTGTTCCTAGGTAAGTGTACTTTTTTACTCTTTCGATCTGCTGGCCCTCTACTATCAAGATTTTGTTAGTATTATGGTTGTTTTTACTAATTTTCATAAACTTCGTCTTTTTGATATTGAGAGAGAGAGTCCGTACTCCCTACTACACCTTACTATTTTACTCATGAGTCTTTGCAGGTCTTGTAAACTGTCGGCTATTATTACTGTATCATCTGCATATCTGATGTTGTTAACTAAGACTCTGTATCTGTTAATAATAGAGGTGATAGTATGCAGCTTTGCCGGACTCCTCTCTTTGTATCCATTTGTTCAGATGTTTCTTTTTCAATTCTTACTATTGCTCGCTGATTGTAATAGAGATGTGTTATTAGTCTTAAATCTCTTTCATCTAGGTTTTTAGTTTTCAGAATTTCCATGAGTCGATCAAGTTTTACTTTATCAAACGCTTTATTGTAATCTATAAAACAGACGTAAAGGGGGCCGTTAACATCCAAACATCTCTGTGTCAGCACCTTGAAGGAGAGTAATGCCTCTCTGGTACCCATACCATTGCGGAACCCATATTGAGTGTCACTAATATCCAGCTCCAGTTTAGAGTGTATTCTGGCGTGGATAATTTTCAGCAGAATTTTCAAGGTATGTGACATTAAGATTATGGTTCGGTAGTCACTGCATTATTTGGCATTGACTTTCTTTGACAAACACACAAATCTAATGTCAACATTTCTCTAGGGATGATTCACACAAATCTAATGTCAACATTTCTCTAGGGATGATTCCCGTAGTATAGATAGCGTTGAACAGTTCTACTATAGTATGTCCAGGTTTTTCTCGTTGACCAACTTTATCAGATCGCTAGGTAAATCATCTGGACCAGCAGATTTATTGGTTTTCATAGAGTCTATTGCCTGACTAACCTCTGATTTGGTTATCTCTGGGCCCACATCTCCGGTTTGGCTATCTACGGATGTACTAGCTTCTCTCTGGTCATGAAATAGTTCCTCGATGTACTCTTTCCATCGTCGTAGTTTTCGTTCTGTCTCCATTATAATACTTCCATTTTTGTCGAGCAATATATTTGAGGTTCTTCTATTTCCTATTCCGGCTAGTTCTTTGACTTTTTTATGTAGGTTGATGTTGTCATATCTGTTTTGCAGTTCTTCTATTTCTTTACATTTTTCAGAGAAGTAGGTTCCTTTAGCCTCCCTAATTTTTCTTCTTATTTGGTTTTGAAGCTGTTTATAGCGGATCTTATTGATGTTTTTTTTCTTCTTTCATTCATCAACTCTAGAATTTCCTCCGTCATCTATTCTTCTTTCTTACATTTGGTTGTCGCCCCTGCTGCCATGTGATAGTCTAGTTGTAGATGTATTGAACCAATTTCTCAGGTTTTGAAGCCAATATGATCTTCTTCTCCCTGGTCCTCTCTTTCCAAATACCTTGCCCTAAAGAATGAGTTGTAACAAAGCCGTATATCTGTTCATTCCTCATAACATGGCCAAAACATTCTAGTTTGCGCTCTTTGATTGTTTTAATAATTTCGCATTCCTTGCCTATTCTACGTAGGACCTCAAGATTAATCACACGATCTACCCATGAAATTCTCAAAATGCATCTGCAGTACGACCCTTCGAAGACCTCAAGTTTTCTTAAAAAAGCTTCAGAAAATGTCCAGGCCTTTAGACCGTAGAAAATACTTGATTTCTGAGAAGAGACCTCATGGTTACGAACGCTGATCTTGCTTTTCCTATGCGTTATTTTATTTCAGTAGAGTGGTCGTGGTCCCATTGCCTGTTATGTTGGTACCAAGGTATGAGTAGCTGTCCACCCTATCAATTGGTTGTTGGTTACCCAAAAATGTACTTAAAGTCGCTAAAGAGCGTATAAGGCTGTATTATAGAACATTGACAGTCCCCGTTCTCACATATGGATCAGAGGCATGGACGCTAACTAAAACAGACGAATCTGCTCTATCGATTTTTGAAAGAAAGGTGCTACGCAAGATATTCGGAGCGGTCTGTGAGAACGGAATATGGAGGCGTAGATATAACTTTGAACTGCAGAATATCTACAAGCATACGTTTTATGGAAAAGATATTATCAGTAGTAATTGCACAAGAGCTCTAAAATTCTATATTAATTTTAGAGATCGAGTGCAATTTGTTGCGATTATTTCATGAATAAAACTGTTCAAAACCAAAATTTTATTGTAATTTATTTATGTAAGTACAAATTAGTACAATTAAACACACAGTTGTTATAAATATTTGACGATTGAAAGTCACCACTTTTATAATTTTTAAAACATTGATTGTCATTAATGTCACTGAATCTATTTTTTCATAGCAACGAAGGGCATCTGACGTAATATACTTGACGATGGGAAATTATCAAAAATTTAACAGTTTAATTTTTATTTTTGTAGCTTTCTATTGGTCAGAATCTTCTATGAATGAAATAATCACTATAATTAAGCGAAACCGCCTGCAGTGGGCAGGACATGTCGCCCGGGTCCCTGAATCGAACATGATAAAAAAGATTTTAACAGCGTAACCCGTGGGAATGAGAAGATGGGGTAGACCAAAGGTGAGGCGGATGGACGGGGTAACACAAGATGACGAGAAGATCGGAGTCGGCAACTGGAATATGTACACAAGGGACAGAACAGAATGGCGTAGAAAGTTTGAGAAAGTCGAGGCCTTCTAAGGAGTCTAAGGGCTGTTGTATCACCAAGATGATGATGATGAAGTCGCTAAAGAGTCCACACGAAACTATTCTGTAATATTTTTCTCGACGGATCTTTAATATTTTTGCCCTATCTTTAATATTTTTTTCTGAGTAACAGTTTACAACTATAACCTTACAAATAGATACTATAGAACAAATACTTAAAATTACAAATCTTGTAAATCACTTTATTTCATCTCTCATTTAAACGCGGCAGTCATAGTCCAACATTCGAATAATACAGACAAACCTCTCAATTTTCTTTCAATGCATGATAGTTTTTGATCTCTAGCTCTCCAAACTAGCGGCAAAGTGAGTTTTCTCTAAATATCCGTCTCAAAGGATAACCATTTATCAATACCCTTTGATAAATCAACCCAAGTACGTAATAAAGCCACTATATATTCCAAAATTTTTCTAAAAATATAAATTCTATTGCTAAGTCATCGCAAGATTCTCGGTTGTAAGAAAAAAAAGTCTAAGAAAAGCGCAGAAATAGTCTAGGCGCCAAATAGGGGTTACCGCGGCCTTTTTAATTCAGATGGGTCCACTCATGATATTACAGTAGACTCTCTCTATAACGAACACGGTTATTACGAGGTTTCGCTTATAACGAGGTACACTAGATGTCCCATGAAATTCCTATTGAACTGTAACACATCTATAACGAGACCTATTGGTTATACCGAGGAAAAATGAAATCGTAGAATATGTATCTTTACCTGTTTTTAGCGCTGTAATCGCTATAAATAAATACCCCAACTGACTGTGTCGACGCATCTGTGTTGTTATCGAGGATGGTGCTGTAATAAAATCCACCGCCTAGTAAACCTCTTGCTGTTCTCTTTATCTATAAACCGATATTGAATATTCTAAGAAAATTTACAATTTATGATGGCGAAGCCTTATTGTTGAGGAAATAATATTTAGCATCTTATATTGCTCCGAATGACTTCACTATAGAAAGTTAATGTTTTAGAAAACTATATATTCACAATATGCACAATATGCACAATATTATTGTTGACTGATATAACGAGATCCGCTTATAACGAGGTAATAGAGGGAGACTATTGTACAAATAACATTATTATTTATTGTTATTTATAGTATCATGGGTCCACCCAAGTTTTTTTATGCATTTTTAGCTGATGATTACGAATGCGACGTTCGATTTCGATGCGAGTGGTCAAACAATTATTATAAAAAATTTATTTGTTTATGAGGCCCTAGCTCGTAAACTAGAAGAGATAAAAAATAGTTTTCAAATAAAATTTATTTCTTAATAAAAAACAAAGAAAATCACGTTTACTAAACTTCAATCCAATAATTAGAACTCAGGATATTTTAAAAGCAGTGCAAAATGGTTGCAAAATAAGTATTTTTCGAAGCTTTCTCAATCGTAACTCAGCTTTGACGCATGCAAGTAAGTTAGAAGTTATGTTAAAAAGTAGAAGTTATGTTTTTTAGAAGTTTGGAAAGCTATTTTAGCAAAAATCGCTTCCATATGTATTCGTGGGATATGAAGCTTTTGCCTTAAATGAAAATCTCATGAAACTTTTCTCCCAGAAAGCGTGGAACCCAACTTGATACCAAATCGACGATAGCGACATCTTCATTACAATAGAGATATTGAAATACTGATGCAAGTAATGATGGAACAATGATGGTTTTATCAGTAGGTATACTGTCAGTATGCTCTCCACTTTTAAAATACTGATGGAGAATATCAGAATATCAAGATATTTCGTAAATATCGCGTTAGTAATTTTTGTTTCATTCATCATCATTCAACCCGGATCTATCCACTGCTGGATATAGGTCTCCCTCAATCTTTTTCATGTATTTCTGTTTTGTGCTGTTTGCATCCAATTTTTGTCGATTCATTTTATGTCATCAGACCATCTGGTTGGCGGACGACCTCTACTTCGATATGCTTCTTTTCTTGGTCTCCAGTGTATTATTCGCTGTGTCCATCTGTCATCTGACTTTCTAGCAGTGGCGTAGCTAGGGTGGGTGACACCCGGGGCGGTAATCGATGGTGTCACCCCAAATCCTAAAAATCCGATAACCGTATGTTTTGAATAATGAAAAAATTAAGAATTATAGTTAACGAAACTGCAGTAAATAGTATATCATCGTCGTCGTCTAACCGCTATCGTCCACTGCTGAACATAGGCCTCTTTTAAGTTTCTGCATGTCTCCTATCTCGAGCTACCACTACCTAGTTCCCGGCAGTTCTATATAATAGTTTATTTACTTTTTTGTTTTACACTATGTGAATGAATTAAAATATTTTTTTAGCTTTACTAGCGAAAAGTTCTGAAATCACATTTTCTATATTTATGTTTTGTGTTGCTTCATGTTCGATAGTTAATCATCATCATCCAGCCTCAATAGTCCACTGCTGAACATAGGCCTCCTCCCCTCGTTTCCATCTCCATCTATCCTGCGCCGCTCTGATCCAGTTTTTTTAGCTTTCTTAAGTCGTCAGTCCATCTTGTAGGCGGTCGACCGACGCTTCTCTTGTCTTCTCCTGACCTCCATTCCAGTAACCTCTTCGTCCATCGCCCATCTGTCGTTCTGGCTATGTGTCCTGCCCATCTCCACTTCAACCTGGCTATCCTTTCGATGACGTTAGTCACCTTTGTTCTTCTGCTAATTTCTTCGTTTTTGATTTTGTCTCGCATTGTTATTCCTAACATTGACCGCTCCATTCTCCTAACATTAATTGCTCCGTTCGATAGTTAATAAACCGAGGTTATTAAGCCTTGTTGACGTCATTGTTTCTCGCAAATAATTCTTGATTGATTTTAGCTTCCCAAAACTTCTCTCACATGAAGCAACCGATGCAAAAATGGTCATAAACAAGTTTAAGGCAACCAAGTTTGGGAGAGATTCCATAAAATCGCATTCCACCATGAATTTTAAAAAGTCTACAGCTAACCATTTAGATACTGTAATATTGGCCGCTTGTAAAAGTCTTCTAAGCCTTGGTATTTCTAGCAGGAGGTCTTCTTCTGATACCTCTTCATGGTAAAAGTCACAAAATGTTTTATTGTTCGTGGAAAAGTAAAGTGTGTGTCTGCACAGCCTCGAACAAAAAAGCCATATGGATGGACTGATCTGGTTTCGAGTTCAACATTGAATGTCAAAACATTTCAACATAATATTATCTTTTTGAAGTTCGGCTCGAAGTGTAGAGTTTTTAGGTAGAAATGTCGTCGTCTTCATATTTTGTCGTTGCAAAATATATGTATTACTTTATTTTATAATATGATTATGTTTTTCTTCAATATAAAGACGAAGTACCCCTAGTTTGGTCGCTGATTGATCAATGCCTTTAATTATACAAAGCGGGCATAAGGTTATGTGTGGCACCTCTGGTGTATACATTTTCTTGTTGATGAGAGACTTTGTAAATTGAAGGAACAACACTATAAAAATGTTCTGCCAATACTTTAACTGCAGCCAGCATAGTGCGCAGTGACTGAGAACTCCAACGCGTTGTGGAAAGTCGCTTAACAGATGTTTTGCTGTGTTTAATAAGCACTTCCTAGCAGCTAATGGAAACACATAAAAAACTTAAAAATTGCTTCTTCAGTTCTGAAAAATGTTATACAAGATGTGTTTTGTGCAAAAGAGTGCTGGCCACATAAATTAATTAAATGATCAATAGATCCGAGGAAAATGGCCTTTTTGATTTTTGCTTTAATAATAGCTTGAATTCCTCCATGTACGCCGCTCATAACAGATGCATTATCGTATCCCTGTGAACGTTATTTCATAATATTTCTACACCATCAATTTCAAGCTTCTTGAGAATTTCGTTACTTAGATTAACTGCTTTTTTCCATTTAACGGAAAAAAATCCAAGAAATGCTTCTTACACCTCGACTTCTCTCGGTTTCGTCACAGTATAAAGAGGAACAGTAAAATTTCTTCTATGTAGGCACTTTGATCTCAAGAAGTACTACCGGAAGTTAACCGGTACGTAGCAATGCGAGAGTGGTACTCTAGCGGTCTAGCGACTGGGAACCTTGCGCGGTCGCCATGCGCCTTTTTTACTTCTTACTTCTTTACTTCTTTTTACGATTTTACTTCCAATTTTTCTCAGAGCAGTTCTAGTGTCCCTATTTATACTGTGGTTTCGTGTGTTCACAAAATAATATCGAACTTTAGATTGATACGTGAGTAAAGTCGCAAATTAATGATTTATTCTTTTGTGATCGGGTCTCTCGGGTGTCACCCCTGAAGGATGACACCCGGGGCGGACCGCCCCCCCCCCCCCGCCCCGCCCCACCCTAGCTACGCCACTGCTTTCTAGCTATGTGTCCAGCCTAGTTCCACTTTAGGGAAATAATTCTTTCTATGGGATATGTCACTCCTGTTCTTCGTCTTATTTCCTTGTTCGTAATTTGATCCCTACTAGAAATGAGTAGCACAAATATTATTTCTTACTTTCTTCGTTATTGCTAAAGTTTCTGCGCCAAATGTAAGTACTGGCAACACACACTGATCAAAGACTTTTCTTTTGAGACACATAGGCAGTTCTGACTTAAGGACATAGTTCAGATTGCCGACTGCCACCCAAGTGAAGTCCTATGCGGCGGCTTAGTTCACACGTTTGACTATCTCTTACTATGCGTATCTCATGGCCTACGTACTTATAAGAGGTGGTTTCTTCAAAATAGACATGCCATTTGTATTTTTGAATGGTTGGTTTTAAATCCAACTTGTAGAAAGGCTGACTATAGGTATAGTTTCTCCAGTTGCGATACTGCATCATCGATGCTGTCAGCAAAAAGAACAATATCGTCAGCGAATCTCAAATGACTAAGTATTTCTCCGTTGACATGAATTCCTTTTTCACTCAGATTTGCGTTCTTAAACATAATATATGCTTTAATAATAGTGTAAACAATTTTGGCGAAATTGTGTCTCCCTGTCGCACTCACAGTTTTATTTTAAATGCGTTGGTCTTTTTATGTGCCAGTTTCACGTTTGCTGATGATCTATACGGCACTCTGTTAAGGCTTTTAATATTTTTTCTGATGATTTATTATGTCAAACCAGTACATCAGATGTGGTACACCAGTACACTAGTAGATCGAGTACAACACGCCAAGATGATGCAAATACTAAAAGAAGCAGGAATTAACAACCAAGATCTGAAAATAATTAGAAACCTTTACTGGAATCAGACTTCAAACCTCAGAGTTGACGGTGAACTCACCGAATATGTCAAAATCATGCGTGGAGTGAGGCAAGGTTGCATTTTGTCCCCCCTAATTTTCAATCTGTACTCTGAAAGAATATTTATCGAAGCTTTGCACGAAACTGAAAAAGGTATTCTACTAAACGGGTACTGGCTAAATAATATCAGGTATGCAGATGACACCATAGTATTTGCGGACAACCTAGAAGACCTACAAGTTCTCATGGACAAAATCACGTATTACAGTCAACAATTTGGACTCAATATAAACGTAAAGAGAACAAAGCTTATGATCATCAGCAAGAAAAAGATAACAGAAGGTCAACTCTTTCTCAACCAAACCCCTGTAGAAAGAGTGAGGCACTACAACTACCTCGGCACCATAATAAATAAAGAATGGACCAACAACCAAGAAATAAGAGCGTGCATCGGAAAAGCTAGATCAATCTTCAACCGTATGGGGGCGTTTTTCAAGAGCCACAACCTTTCTCTTGGTATAAAAGTAAGAATGCTGAGATGTTACGTCTTCTCTGTCCTTTTTTATGGTGTTGAATCATGGACCTTGAACGAGGATATGTCGACGCTGTCAAGCCAAAACGGCATAAACGACATTAAGTTGATTTTTCAGGAAACACAAAAAACTGATTTTTTTATTTTTACCAATTAGGCTTATCTGCACAGCGATTCAGAAAATTGGTGATTTTTTTCTTCAAATTTTAATATATTGTGAACATTAATGTGGCTGAAAATACTGTCTGAAATAAATTAAAAACTATAAAATGGCGCTTGTGTCCAATCAAGATATAACATTGGTGAATATGCCAAACTTACCTCTGGCGTTTGTGTCGATCGCATCGTTGTAAGGTTAGTCAATATGGCGCTTAAAAGGGATATATGCCATTAATGAAAAAAGAAACGAAAATCAAAAATTGTCGTTTATGCCAACAAGAAAAATGATGAAATTACGAAGATTTTTGATAGGGTTTATTTTTTATTAATCAAAAATACATTCTAAGTTAAAAACAAAACCTTAAATTGATGTTTAGGTGCTAAAAGTAAATATGAAATACACTTAAAAGTGGATATCTAATAATAAGTAGTGGATTCTAATTCATAATCACTGTCAATATTTGGTTCAACATCCGTATTGATTTGATTGCTTGTATTTTCCTTATTTTGATCACTACTTATACCGGCATCCAAACCATTATCTGCTGTTAAGTTGAAACATGATGTGAGATCGTGACTAAATATTTCTTCTTCTACTGCAACGTCTGGTGGTTCCTCAAAGATGGTAATGTCATTGCTAAAAGCTTCTGCAATGTTGGCATTATAAATGTCATAAACCTCTAAGGGAAATATAGGGGGATTATTGTCGGTATATCATTTTGTACTGATTCGGTATATATTTTATTTTCATTTAGTAAGGCCGTTATTTTTTTACTTCTGCTATTCATGTGCAACAAAAAAATGGCATAAACGCCAAAAATCTAACGCCATTTTTAGCTGTATAAAATTGATTTGAACTCTATGCTGTAATACAAAATGAATTATTCATCACACTAGTACAAAGTTACAATAGAATATTTTAAAATAAACTTTTTATTTGCGCAATTTTTAAATAAGAAACCTGCATAAGAATACCATTGAGGAATGGCACTTGTGTCAACCACGATGTAAATATGTGGTTTTGGCATAAACGCCTCATAGTTTTTAAAGAAATTCAGTGTGTTTACGTTTCAAAAATCAATACAAATTGAAAATATTGCAAAGGTAGATAATACCATGTTACTTATCCATTAAAATTGTAAAAATACATACCTTTAGTATTATTACTGGAGCGAGATGTACACAATGATAATCTTACGGGCACTGGCGATTATGTCAATCGGTGTTCACGTCGATGTTCACGTGCGTGACTAGACTGGTGTTTATAAAAATTTTAAACCTATATTACACCTATTTCACATTTTCTGCGGTTATTCCGCGTTGACTGTCTGGTGCGGAAATTAAAATCCTATTTTTTAGTGCAGCTAACTAAAAAGTGGTCATTTTGGCGTTTATGCCGTTTTGGCTTGGCAGCGTCGATGTGCCGAAAATTGGAAGCATTTGAGATGTGGCTATATCGGAGAATTCTTAAAATCCCATTGACTGATCGGGTCACAAATGAGGAGGTTCTTGGAAGAATGGGGAAGAACCGAGAAGTATTTACCACCATCAAATCTCGAAAGTTGGAATACTTGGACACATTATGCGAAATGAATCCAGATATGCCCTCCTACAAGCCATCCTGCAAGGAAAAATATTTGGAAAGCGAGGTCCAGGAAGAAGAAGAACACCTCAGAACCTGGTTCAACACAACATCTGTGCAGCTTTTCCGCGTTGCTGCAGATAAAGTGAAGATTGCCATGAAGATGGTGTCAAAAGCTTGTTCGTAGTCAACAAATATCAAGACTAATGGCTTGTTATATTCAACACTCTTTTCTATTACATTCTTAATTACTTGTAAATGATCATTCGTGCCATATCCTGCTCTAAAACCTGTTTGCTCTTTTGGCTGATAGAAATCCAGCTTACTTCCTAGTCTGTTGATAATAACCAACTGTTGGTAAAATAGTAAGTTGATGGGTCGGTAGTTTCTAAGGTCACTAATATCTCCCTTCTTATGGAGTAAGGTGATTTCTGCGTTGTTCCAAAAACAAAGTTTGATTAGATTGTTTCATTACACGGTCAATAATACTAAAAGTGTAAGGGCAGCTTTTGGCGCCTAGACTATCTTGGCTGTAAAGTAAAAGAAAAAAGTCTTAGGGAAATAAAAGTCCGATTTGCGAGCTGCACAGAAATCCACAATAGCATTCACGGCAGTAATTCAAAATATTTTTCGGTTCATAAAGTCTTTGTAGGAAGGCTTGTTAGTACGAGGAAGTAGAATCTCGAGTAGTATAATCTTTTAATACATAATAGTGCTCTTCAGAAAACATTTTCAAAGGTCCTTTGTCGAGAACGGGACTGGTTCGAGGAGCTTTTTTTGTTGCTGGAATATTTTTATTGACGCCGTAAATAGATTTTTTCGTGAATAGGTCAGGTATACGACTAATCAGACTATTTAATGGTGTGTAAATTTTTTCTTTTTATATTTTCTTAGCCGTCACAACAGATGTGTGATATTGTGTAAACAATATGTATATAAGAGGCATTCCAGAGAATTAATTCAAGACAAAATCATTAAGGCGCATTTAAATCAAAGCGAACACGAACGAACGAACGAAGGAACGAATTCGTAGGTGTTCACTTGGTCATTCGTTCGCTACAAAGTAGGGCCATTTACATTGAAGCGAACGTTCGCATTCGTTGATGATCCGAAGTGCATATTGCCCGCAGATGTGTTTAAGATGGGTCAGTCACATCAGAGAACAAGGACTTGTTCTCTGGTCACATTGTGTTTAAGTTTATTGTCCTGTTTCTTGCTGGGTAAATTTTAATCTTGTTGGGTAATAGCTTATAAAATGTAATGTGTGTTCTGTAAGGAAAAAAATATGTCATATTCATAAATATAAGTAAAAATTTTGATACGACTTCAATAATTTCATCTTGTTCTGTTTCTATTCTATAATTATCTATGTATTTAATTTAAACAATTTGATTTTAATAATTAAAATAAAATAAAAATTATTTCCAGACTCAAAAATAATTTATTCAGGTATTTTTTATTATTTATGCATGTGCCATTACAACATGCAACTTGAATATCAGGGGCATATAATGAGAGGTAACAGATACAGGATGCTGCAGTTAATACTCAATGGAAAGATCGACGGAAAAAGAGAAATTGGTCGAAAGAAATATTCATGGCTCCGAAACCTTCGTCAATGGACTGGCTTATCAGCAGATCCATTGTTACATGCCGCACAAGATCGAGAACTATATCGGCAAATTGTTATGGAAGCTACCCCCTAAAAATTTGGGCACGGTACTTAAAGAAGAAGAAGATGCCATTACACGGCCCAGTGGCGCCTCGTGGCTTTAGGGATAGGGTCGGCAAGGTTTTGTCTACTCAGATAGGTATGTCATCTAATTAAAAGGCTTCGATTTTATAGAAGATTTTTGGTTTTTGTTTTTTTTATTTTTTTTTTTGTTTTTTATTCTGTTTTTTCCTATAAATTTAGAACCTAAACCTGTTTATAAATTAACTCTAGTCCTACTCTATGTTGTTTCGAAGTAGCAAAATGGGTTATAACGTCATTGTAAAATTAATTATTATTTTGGAGAGATTTTAAAAGTTTTTTTTCTATTGACATTTGAGACAAGCTTGACATTCTCTCTTGTTTCATGGTGTTTCGACAATACGTTTTGACTCTTCTGAGACAAGAGAAATCCCGTTCATTTGAGGCAGAATTTGACCACATTTGAGAACAATAATTTATTAATTTCGGGAACAGTTTGTTGTACCCAATGAATTGCAGTATATAAAATTATACATATTTTGTAACTTATCCCATCTTCCAAAAATATTTGAATCAGCATATAAAATTTCATTTTATTTTATTTGATTAAAGAATGATGGATAATTTTTAATAAACTTGTCTAATTAGTCCTGTCGCCAGGGGGGGTACAACGGCCTCGTTAATTCAGATGGACTTACTCAAGTTTTTTTTATGTATTTTGACCCGTAGAACACGAATTTTTTGGGTAACAGTTGATCCGGATGTCGATAAGATTGTTATAGACCAAGAACTTGAGGAATCAAATAACAGCGATTTTTGGCAAAACAAAACAATATTTTGTATTTTTTGGGCCATTTTAAGTAAAAAATATTTCTACAAGTTTTTTCGTAGGATGCACAGTTTTCGAGATAAACGCGGTTGAACTTTAAAAAAATCGAAAAATTGCAATTTTTGAACCCGAATAACTTTTGATTAAAAAATAAAATAGCAAGTCTGCTTACCGCATTTGAAAGTTTAAGTCAAATTATATCGGTTTTGATTATTTGCATTGGTAAAAATTTATTTTTTTATTGTTTAACAAAGCTATAAACACGTAGGGTTTCCCGTGCTTTTACATGCGTTTTAACGCATGTAACGTAGAAATAGTCTTGATTGCACTAGTACCTATTCTACCTACTCGTTCGATTTTAAATGAGAAATCATAGAAACATCACTCACGCACTAGTTGTTTGTAGCTTTGTTTAGCAATAACACAATAAATTTTTAGCAATGCAAATAATCAAAACCGACATAATTTGACTTGAACTTTCAAAGGCGCTAAGCAGAATTGCTATTTTATTTTTTAATCAAAAGTTATTCGGGTTTAAAAATTGCAGTTTTTCGATTTTTTGAAAGTTCAACCGCGTTTATCTCGAAAACTGTGCATCCTACTAAAAAACTTGTAGAAATATTTTTTGCTTAAAATGACCCAAAAAATACAAAATATTGTTTTGTTTTGCCAAAAATCGCTGTTATTTGATTCCTCAAGTTCTTGGTCTATAACAATCTTATCGACATCCGGATCAACTGTTACCCAAAAAATTCGTGTTCTACGGGTCAAAATACATAAAAAAAATTTGGGTAAGTCCATCTGAATTAACGAGGCCGTTGTACCCCCCCTGGCGACAGGACATAGATATTTTGAAAATTCTTTGGCGTAACTTTTAAATTTTGAATCGTCAAATAGGTAAATGACTTATTATGACAGTGAGTAAATAAAGCGGGGGTGTAATAGTTTTAACTTTTGCCTGAAGACCATACAATTCACCGGACATCACAAGGCACCTCCGCCATAAATTTTGCCTTACCAATTTATTTTTGATATGAAAAAATCTTTTTCTGTCCTTTAAAACACCAAAAATATATTCTGTCTTATGGCTTCTACTCACTTCTGAAAACCTAAAAACCTCTCATACATATTAGACGTAACGCGTATCGAAGAACAATTGATAATTGTGAATAACACGTTACCTCTATCAGTAGTTTCGTCTACTTCTACCGAAAAGGATCAAAATGTAACAAATAATTGATTCTTTCATTCTGTGCTGTTTTAGGTACGCCGCTAAATCTCTTCGAGACAGAAAGTAAATTAGAAAATTCCAGATCGTATTTGTTAAACAATTTTATTTGTTCTCTATAATTAACTTGATTTAACGAATGCTTCGATTCATCCTGTCCCCTAAAAGGTAATTCCCCTAACTTAAAAAAACTACAATATCAATAATTAAACGACGTAAAACTACTTATTTCATAGTTTCATACGTGCCTTGCTGCCGTTTGCAGATCACCGATCGGCAGATTGGTATCTGCCGGACTTGCCATTCAAATGAATACGGGGAATGTATAATCGGTTGCCTATCGGATAATATTCCAAAGCTTCTTATTACAAGCAAATCGTCAATCTGGGAACGGCTTGCCGAAGCGGGCCTATCGCAATCGGGTGCATGGCTATAGGATCATTAATTTGAAAAGTCTCTTACGCACAGCGCACAGGGATCACTTAACGTATCGGATGATCGTTAAATCGATTCTTTTAAAAACAATGAATAAAATTTAGTCTGTATTATCTCACAGATATTTTTTTATTTCACAGAAACGAATATCATCAACTCTGATTAAATTAAATATTTAAAAAAAAATCTATAATGTGTCCATAAATGTGTGGGTCGGCACTGCCGACCCTGACTAGCCGTCACTGACACGTCCCTAGAAAGTCTAAACTCCTGTTTATGTACAAGATGGTGCCTTTAACTTTTTATAGGATTATGAAATTCACATAGAGAAACGTTTAATACTAAACAGTTTCTTCAGTTCTGATATTCATCCATAAATTATAAAAGTTTCCTCCATCTATGACTCTAGGATGCAATTTTGTATAAAGTTTAAAACAAAACGCACACTCTCCCCACGAAACCCCCATAAATCCTCAAAACTAAATGAATTCATTATCAACCGAACATATCTGCATCAAGCTAGGCAAGTAAAACAACCCAACTTAGAATTGTATAAACGTTTAATGAAGAACATAATCGTAAATCAAGCCATCCAAGCCCGGAGACCATATTGCGATACTTTTTTGTTCGGAAACAATTGGTGTCCAGTGCGTGGCCGGTCGGGGAGTTCCTCCGGAAGCCACCAGCGCCACCTATCGGTGGATCGGGCAGTTATTTATGGGCCCGTAGATAGCGGAGCACGCTGCAGTTTAGAGATTCTGTGCTCTGGTCTCTCTCGTAATCTCAACGACTGGAGACGAGGTGTGGAAGAGGTAACGATTTTCTAAAAGTGATTTACTGGTCATGGTTTAATTAAAATTAAATCGCCATGTTGAGCACTTCGAATATGAATATGGTTAGTTATACGTAGGTATAACTAACAAAGTTTGCAGGAATTCATGGTAACACTAACATACAGCTATGATTAAATAGACAAATTCTTCTTAATTTATAATTATTGTCTATTATATTATCTCCTCCCAGGAAGATAGCCTAAGCCCATTCGCTTCGTCATATTATATGGCAGTCCGATAAGTACTTAGCCTACAAAAGAAAAAGGAAAATTATGAAAAAATGGCAATTTATTTCTCTACATAGTCTCCTTTTTAACTCGATACACTTGACCCAGCGATGCTCCAGCTTCTTTAGCCCGTCTGAAAAATACCTTTTCTCGAGGTCTGCAAAATAGGCTTCCGTGGCGGCGATGACCTCCTAATACGACTAAAATATCTGCCCAGTGAGTGTCTTTTTTAAGTTTGGAAACAAATAGTAGTCGCACGGGGCCAAAACTGGAGAATACGGTGGATGGGGCAACAGTTCGTAGCCCAATTCGACCAATTTGGCCATGGTGACGGAGGTGGTGTGAGCCGGTGCGTTGTCATGGTAGAAGAGCACTTTTCTCTTTGCCAAATGGGGTCGTTTTTTCTTCAATTCGGCGTCGAATCGGCCAAATAATTCGGCATAATAGGGCCCTGTGATCTTTTTGTTTATCTCCAAGTAGTCGATGTAGTAGTCGATGTAGTCGATGATTGTATCTAATACATTCTTCAACTTACCAAAGAGAAGACTTTATACGTGGAAATCACCCCAGGACAATGGCCAAAGAATAATTCGAAACCAGATTGATTTTTTACTGATAAACGAACGATACCGAAACTCCTTAAAATTCGTTAAGGCTTACCCAGGCGCAGATGTCTATTCAGACCATAACCCTCTAATAGCGCAAATGAGTATTACACTAAAAAGATTGGAGCGGAAAAGAAGAGCAAACCAGATAGACGTCAGTCATTTATGTAGTCTGGAGGTAAAAGAGGAACTGCAAAGATGTATTAATAATAATTTAAAAATACTTAATGAAAAAGAAACATCTCAGCCAACGAACAACATAGATAAAAAATGGCAAAACGTAAAAATGGCGATAACAAGTCCTGCAAAGAAAATTCTGACTAAAGAAAAACCAAAAATAAAGCAAATATGGATGACTGATAAAATCCTTCTTCTCATGGACAATCGGAGAATAATGAAAGGAAAAAACGAACAAAGGTATAAACAAATACAGAAAGAAATAAAAAAAGAAATCAGAATAGCAAAGGAAGATTTTTATAAAAGAAAATGTGAAGAAATAGAGCAATTGCAGGCAAAACATGATATTTTTAATGTACATAAAAAAGTGAAAGAACTTGCAGGTACACAAAAACGTAAGCAGCCAAATACCCTGTATAATGTCAACGGAAACATAATAACAGAAATAGAAGAACAGTTGAATACATGGAAAAACTATGTTGAAGAACTCTTTGCAGATAATAGACAACACTCTGAACTAAGATACAAGGAGACGAAGGTCCAGAAATAACGGAAGAGGAAGTAATGTACGCACTAAAAAGAATGAAAAACGGTAAAGTTCTAGGTCCAGATAAAATACCAACGGAAATCCTTAAACTGATAGAAGAAGACTCGATCCACATTTTAGTTGAACTTTTCAATAGTATTTATACATCAGAAAAAATACCACAAGAATGACTTTTATCCACCTTTGTTATTATACCAAAAAATATGAATGCCAAACAATGTAGTGATTACCGTACAATCAGTTTGATGAGCTCTGTACTGAAAATATTCCTGAAAATTATACACACTAGAGTACACAGAAAACTGGAAATGGACATCAATGATACCCAGTTTGGATTCCGAAATGGACTCGGAACAAGAGAGGCGTTGTTTGCACTGAACGTTATGTCTCAAAGATGTCTTGACATAAATCAATATGTATTCATGTGTTTCATAGATTATAACAAGGACTTTAATAAAGTGCGGCATGATCATCTAATCAGACTCCTGGCAGAAAAGAATTTAGATAAACGAGACATCCGACTAATAGCAAATATGTACTACAATCAGAAAGCAGTAGTGAGAGTAGAGAATAATACCACTAAAAAAATTGAAATAAAGCGAGGTGTGAGACAAGGGTGTATACTGCCACCAACCCTGTTTAATCTCTATTCCGAAGACGTAATGAATAGAACACTCTCTGAGCAATCCATAGCTATTAACATGAATGGTGTTAGATTAAACAATCTGAGATTTGCCGACGACACCGTTCTAATCGCAGAAACACTTGAAGAGCTACAGACATTGGTGAATAAGATAGCAGACTGCAGCGAAGAATATGGACTATCTTTGAACATAAAGAAAACTAAATTTATGGTAATATCGAAATCAACACGAAATGTCCAAAATTTATATTTACACAATGAAATTATCGATCGAGTTAGCAAATACAAATATTTAGGCACTTTTATAAATGAAGACAACGATAGCTCAGCAGAAATCAAAATAAGAATAGAAAAAGCCAGATCCATATTCACTAAAATGAAGAGAGTGTTCTGTGGAAGAGATTTGAGCCTTGAAATGAAACTTCGCCTGATGAGATGTTACGTACTTTCTGTGCTGTTCTACCGAATGGAGTCGTGGACGCTGAAAAAGATTGATACCAAAAAATTAGAGGCATTTGAACTGTGGATGTATCGCAGAATCCTGAGAATATCATGGACGGAGAGAGTCACAAACGTCGAGGTCTTGAGAAGAATGAATAAAGAAAAGGAAGTCATATTTACGATCAAAAAACGAAAACTGCAATACTTAGGACACATTACAAGAGGCGAAAGATATGAACTGCTTCGAATAATTATGCAAGGGAAGATAGCAGGAAAAAGGTCCATAGGAAGAAGATGAAACTCCTGACTAAAGAATCTACGGGAATGGTATAGCTGTAGCAACAACGAATTGTTTCGGTCAGCAGTTTCGAAAATACGTATAGCCCTGATGATCGTCAAACTTCGGAACGAAGATGGCACTTGAAGAAGAAGAAGTCGATGTAGATCACACCTTGTAAATCCCAGAAAATGCTGGCCATCACCTTTCCGGCCGATTGGACAGTATTCGCCTTCTTTTGAGCACGTTCGCCGGGTGCAGTCCACTCTTTCGGCTGTACGTTGGTTTCTGGTGTATACCAGTGAATCCATGTTTCGTCGATGGTTATGAAACGACGTAAAAACTCCTTTGGATCACACTTAAATAGCGTCAAACACTGCTCTGAAGTGGTCTCACGGTTGCGCTTATTGTCTGAAGTGAGCAAACGCTGCACTCATCGCGCCGACAGCTTTCTTATGCCCAAAATTTCATGCCATGACCAACGCGGTCTTTTGAGATGCCTACTCTGTCAGCTATCTCGCGCACCTTCAGTCGGCTGTCTGCCAATACAAGATCGTGCATTTTTGTCACGTTATTCTCCGTGGTAGCTATTTTCGGGGCACCTACGTGTGGGTCATTAAAAACCGACATTCGTCCACATTGAAACTCGTTAAACCAATTTTTGACAGTTGGGTTAAAAAAAATAAAACGACTAAAACTACATGAAATCACCTTTATATTCATAATAAAAATTTGAACGATGTTAATGTCTTAACTTTTCGGGGGAGGGGGGGGGTTTGAACCCCAAAACCCCCCTGGCTACGCCCGTGAGCTAGACCTAGAAATTACAAATAGGACAAAGAAAGCTACGAGAATATATAATTCGATTAATAATACGATACTAGGAAAAGGGAAATCAGCCAGGAAACAAAAATACATGTAAATAATACAATCACAGTACCAACTCTTCTATATGCAAGCGAGACATGGGTTACACATAAAAGAGATGAAAGTCAGCAGAAATGAAGCAGCTGAGAAAAATAGCTGGAAAGACGAAGATGGACAGGGAAAGAAACGAAAACATCAGAAACGTACTAAGACAGGAACCAATAGAGAAACAAATTGAAAAAAGAAAACTGAATTGGTTGTGACATATAACTAGAATGAACGAGAAAAGACTACTAAAGAAAGTTTTTTTTTTGGACCGGAATGTGTGGAAGAAACGGGTAAAAGATGGATAGGTGATAACAAAGTCCGACGTTCTTAAAGAGCATAAGGACATAACTTTTGAAAGAAAACAGTATTGAATTTAAGACTAATAAATTTTCTTCTTCTTTTTATTTTCATGCTTTATATTATTTTCTTATCAATAGCTTTTGAAGGAAAAACTGTAGAATATTCAAACTTGGTATTTTGATTTGGGTTGATATTACGAAAAACACTACTGAATCTGATTTTTATATATTTTCTTCTTCTTCTTACTTTCTTTGTATTGGTATTACGAAAAACAGTATTGAATCTGATATTAACAAATTTTCTTCTTTTTCATATTTTCATGCTTTATATTATCTTCTTAAGCTTTTAAAGGAAAAACTGTAGAATTTTGAAAGTTGGTATATAAATTTATGTTGATACTAAGAAAAACAGTAGTAAATCTGAAATTAATAAATTTTCTTCTTCTTCTTATTTTCATACTTTACATTATTTTTTATGATATAACTTTTGAAGGACAAACTGTAGAATTTTGAAACTTGGTATATAAATCTATGTTGGTATTACAAAAACAGTACTAAATCTGATATTAATAAATTTGCTTCTTCTTCTTATTTTCATACTTTACATTATTTTTTATGATATAACTTTTGAAGGAAAAATAGTAGAATTTTTAAACTTGGTATATAAATTTATGTTGGTATTACGAAAAACAATACTAGATCTGATATTAATAAATTTTCTTTTTCTTCTTATTGTCATGCTTTATATTATTTTTTATACAATAACTTATGAAGATTTTATTTTTAAGAATTTTACTACCGACACATAATTTGCCGTGTAAAGAAAAAAAAACAGGAATAGACGTAAAATATTTTATACTTCTACGCTCTTAAGTATCTGCAAACCACGTAATTACTAAAATCTGTCACGTTAATAACCACTCTTTAGACCTCCGAGATTTTCATTTTCCTTTTCTTCTTCTAAAAAGTAAAACGCCCACCGAAAACTGCTACTGAATATTCAAACGTACAAACCGACCCCTTTGCAAAGGAGGAAAAAAAAAGAAACCATCAACAAGGGGATCATTATGAATACGACAATGAAATCTACAACAATTGAGTTCGGCACTTGCACTCTAATTGCTGTTCTCTGAATCTCTGAATCTAATGAAATGAAAGAAGTTAAATGGAGAAGGGTTGGTATTTAGGAGAGGCACGCTTTACTCGGTACAGGGTGGCTGTAAATATGGTTCTGGAGAATATAGATTTAGATGATCCAGAAAATGACAAAGTTTTTTTGTCAAAGAAGTTTTTTTTTATTTCTAGCCCCAATAATATAAGTACAACCATATCCCTAGTGATATTAAAAATACGAAGATTTTTCTTCTTTTTAAAAAGAAATTAAAATCATTTCCGATTGTAACAGACAAGAAATCTTTGTAACATCATTATTGTAGCTTAAATTTACATTCCTGAAAAAACAAAAAAAATAAATAAAACTTCAGAGTCAGTACCACTTTTTATAAAATTTTAATAGTTAGATTATTTGTTTTCGCTTATATTTCAACTTTTATTTGTTTTAACCTCATTTATTGTGTTTGTTATGTGTATCATATTTAATGACAGACGCGTATCTACCTACACCATTCTTCAAAAATATTACTAACTAACTGAGCCATACCTAATTCTTTCTTTAAAAAAAATTAATTATTCGTTCTTTATTGTTTTTTGTTTATTTATTTATTTTACGTACGGATATACCACATTTTCAAAATATAACGTCAACCTTTACAAAGTTAAACTGAGTATTTATTGTAATGTTTTTATATTCTATTTATTGCATTGTGTTATGTTGTATTATGTTATTATTTATGTTAATATGTTATTATTGTACAGGGTGGGCCAAACAAAAGAGTCCACCTCGATATTTGGCAGTAGTTATTAGATTTTAAGGAAATAAAAAAACAGCTCAATTTTTGCTCTAAGGGGGACACATTTTTACGGTACATACATCTGTCATTTGTCAACCCCTTTATTCCTTCCACTTCCCCCACCCCTTATTTTTAAATAGGGAATAGGGGTCGTGTGCTAGCTCATTTTAAAGGTTATTCAATTCTCTATTTAGTAATATCAACATTAACATAATTATTTATATAGAGTTTCCAAGAAAAAAATATTATAATTAAATTAATTGGCACAAAAAGAAGTATGTATGTAATTTATTTAATTCAAAATACATTCTACTGCTGTCACAAAACAGAAAAAAATGTTTTTTGATAAATAGACATTGCTTTTCGCTTAATTTCAATGTTCAAGCTGCCACCCATCTGCCTCTTAGGTTGAATATTGAATTTAAGCAACAATGTTTATTTATCAAATAAAATTTTTTTCTGTTTTCTGTCAGCAGTAGAATGTATTCTGAGTTAAATAAATTGCATACATTCTTCTTTTTTTGTCAATTAATTTAATTCAATATAATTTTTCTTGGACACCCTGTGTAAATGATTATGTCAATGTTAATATTACTGAATAGAGAATTGAATAACCTTTCAAATAAGCTAGCACACTTCCTATTTAAAAATAAGGGGTGGGGGAAGTGGAAGGGAGGGGGTTGACAAATGACAGATATATTTACCATAAAAATGTATCGCCCTTAGATCAAAAATCGACCTGTTTCATAATTTCCTTAAAATCTAATAAATACTGCCAACTATCGAGGTGGACTCTTTTCTTTGGCCCACTCTGTATATTATTCTACGTGGAATGAAGTAAACACTTCTGTTGTATGTAGGCATATGAATTTATTAAAATTCTTAAAATTTATCCACAAGGGAGTGGAAGTACAAAAAGTTTTCGGTCAGACTGACCATCATCAGTGTAAACGTCCAGTCTAAAATGGGACCGTTCAAGTATTACGTAACGCAGGTTGGGGGAGGGGGGTCAAAGATCTTAAAAAATTGCGCTACGCAATAGTTAAACTCCCATAAGAGTGCATTACGTAGGGGGGAGGGGTTAAAATCTTAAAAAATCGCGTTACGTAATACTTGAACGGTCCCCAAGTAATTGTAACCAGCCACTTCAGTAGGTGTAAAAACCTCTAAAATATAGAATGTTACATTCTATATTAAAAAGTAGTCGACATTAAGTCGATGTCTTAATATTTTAAATAGTACATGTGAATGTATTTCATCCTTGCTCGAAAATTGCACAAGGTACCTACTTGTGTTCTAATGAGAGGTTAACGACCAACAGAGTAAAAAAATAGAATGTTCACAAAATATGAGGCTACAACATAATATCGACGATTACCATCGTTTGTACCTTTTCCTCCCTACAGGGGGTCTCAAACTTTTGTGTCGGTGAAAAAACATGTTAAACTACAAAACCGTCTATTTTCTTTGTTTATAAAAAGATATCAGGGACATTCAAAAAACAAATGTTCAGAAATCATAAGACTACAATACGATTCTGATGTATACTCATATTTGTACCTCGTCCTCCCTACAGGGTGTCTCAAACTTAATGTAAGAAAAACATTTCTTTTCTTCCACCCTGTATAAGCTATAAGTACAAAAAAGAAGTTTGAGTAAATCTTTGCAAAACTATGTAAATGCTAAAGAAAAATCTAAAATAATAAAAAAAAATAGCGGAATCCGTTCATCTGTTCACGAAAAAATCAACTATTAAAATGAGCATAATTTTCTATATCCCTAACTTATGCCTCGTAGTAAAGTTGTTGTATACTGCCGACCATAATACTGCTTTCGTTTTCTCTAGAAAGCTTAAGGGAGCTGAGGGAACGGAGCAAAACGCAAAATTTTGACGTATGTCAACATTTTCAATGTGTTTTAAACGTATTCATTTTTTTCGATTCATGAGAAAACTAGAGTATTTTGGAAAACTTTAAACGCAGAATGAAACACCACTTTATTACTGAGTGCCGAAAGTCCCTTAGAATAAATAAAAAGTTTCTTTTGAATGAAATATTTGCAATTAAAAATCACACTAAATTTTGTCGTTTATTTTCACCCCTGTAACTTATTAAAATAAACATTGTAGAATAGAAGGTTTCAGGGATTTTCAGCCCTCGGTAATAATGTAATCTTCCATTCTGCGTTTAAATTTTTCAAAATATTTATTAGTTTTCTCAGGATTAAAAAAAATGAATACATTTAAAACACATTGAGAATTTTGATATGCGTCAAAATTTTGCATTGTGCTCAGTTTCACTTATACTCTGGGCTAATTAGCAAAATACAAGGAAAAGTTATTTACCAGCAATTTTATTGCTGGAATCGAATCTTATGATTCTATATATTAATAATATAGGTATGCAAAGTCCGCAGATGGTGTGCTACTTTTTTTATAAACAAAATGTCGCCCGAAAATCGTGTTTTTTTCAATTTTTGCTCTATAACCCCAATGATTTTAACTTTACACCAAAAACACCCAAATAAAAATTTACCGTAATTAAATTCTGAATAGAAACGTCTTTTTCACGATTTACTTCGACGAAAATTTTCCCCGGAAAATGCGGGTTTTTCCAACAAAATCTTTAATATTCAACTAAAATTTTAGATAAGTAATTGTATATCAATAATAAAATAACTTTTTTTTTCTCTGGTTCTGGCCTTGGTTTAGAACTGGAACCTTTAGCCACGTAATTGTATAACTTATCACTAACTCAGGTGTAATGTGTAGTGTGTGTGTTGAGTAAGTGTCTTGTTACTTTGCAAAGTCGACGTCATTGTCTTTGCAAAGAGACGCTAATTGTATCCGAATGTCTGCGGTCCCTCCTGTGAGTACCGATCATAAAATAACTTTGTATAATTATTTAAACTGTATAGCTTGTATAATTATTTAAACAACCTTTATTTAAACAAATTAAATAAATTTTTGTTATAATAAATAAATTAATTTATTATACCAAAATAAAAGCAACTTTGACATTTAATAATGCGTTAGCTAGATGGCTCTACTCGAGTTACTTGGGAACAAAAAAAGAATGAAGAAAATTGCTCCATGGGAAGCCGAGAAAATGCATTTTTTTAACGTTACGATTACATTTTCTCCAACCTAATTTTTGATTGGAATTTTGCTATTTTTGGCAATTTTCATTTGCAATGTCGACAGTTTTTATTATAATAATATAGGTTATGATAATTTTAAAGATATCAAAATTGGTGGAAAGAAAGAGGACAAAAATAAAAAGGTGATGGTTGGAAAATTAAAATCCTATTGTCTATATATTTGCCGTAAATGCCGGTCAAATTTGACCGGTTGTATCTCAGGAACCACTTACCACAATTAAACCTTTTTTCTTTTAAAAGAAGCGTCCTGCAGCTTTTTTTAATACCATTTTTACCATTTAATTTAATTTAACATTTCCTGAGATATTCTATTTGTGTATAAGCTAGAAAATCGTTTATAATTTTAAAATATTCCTGAGGCCGTTTAAATAGTACAATTTCAATTCTGTAAACTACATTAGATAGGTGCAGTGTCTTTTTATCGGCTTCTGGAATTATAATCTATGCGAAAAGAGCTTTTATATTAACAAGTTATTTAATTATTGATAAACAATTACATATCTAAAATTTTAGTTGAAAATTAAAGATTTTGTTGGAAAAACCCGCATTTTCCGGGGAAAGTTTTCGTCGAAGTAAATCGAAAAACACGTTTCTATGCAGAATTTAATTACGATGAATTTTTATTTGGGTGTTTTTGGGGTAAAGTTAAAACCTTTGGAGTTATAGAGCAAAAATTGAAAAAAACACGATTTTCGGGCGCCATTTTGTTTATAAAAAAAGTAGCACACCATCTGCGGACTTTGCATACCTATATTATTAACATAATCCTAAGATTCGATTCCAGCAATAAAATTGCTGGTAAATAACTTTTCCCAAAAATGGCCTATTCACCGATAATCTGCCCAGACTATTAACATATTTTAATGTTATTTATATTCTAGTTGTTACAAATGAAAGTAGAGAATCCTCAAACCAGAAACATTGCGATTTTCTAAATTTCTAACAATTTATCTCATTCAGTTTCTTTATTTTTAACAGATTTTCATCATCCGATCGAATCAGCGCTACTGGTTGAAGAAAAAGACATCTTAATTTAGCAAATAGAATCGCTCAAAATCGTCCGTCGAATTATAACAGATGAGAAGTCGGATATCACCATCAGAGTCAATAAATGTCGGAATGTTGTCTTACAGGGTTGGACTAAAGGAATTCAACGATAAACCAAACCACCTTTTGATTAGCACTGCTTATAAATAGTGCTCTAAGATCTTAAGATGATTTTGGACGTCAACTTTGCTAGATAGTTTTAGTTAGTCTAATTTAGAGATTATTTCACAAAAAGGTTTTGTAAAATATTAAAAAATAAAATATAAACTGGAAGTATTTTGCACAAGTAGAAAAGTACGTTAATGTCAATGTATCTGTGAAGATCTAAAAATAGAAAAGCACTCAAGCAAATGAAAAACAACAACTCGTCAGAAAGGAAGTATCTACAGAAATGTTAAAGAATGAAGAATGGAGAAAAGGCCATTATTAACATTGTCGGTTATTGCTAAATAAAATATGAGAAAAGGAGATTCCCGAAGATTGAAACGAGGTGGGAACGTAGCTTGAATAACCATTCTCCTCCATTCTTTCCTGTCAATTGCTTTCATCTTCCAAAATTTGTGACGAGGCTTTTTAGATCATCTTCTACATCAATTTTCCACCTCGTTTTGTTCTATTTTAAACATTGTTCTATTTTAAACACCAAACAAGACACATAAAACTACATAAAAGACATAAATAATAATAACTTATATGCGTTATAGTCCAAGTAATGAAGCTTAAAATAAGACAAAACCTCGCAATGTTTACAGAATGAATCGATTTTCTTGAAAATTTGAGAATAAGTAGTGGATAGTCCAAGGATCAAAATCTTTATGATGCCGAAAGGCGCTTTTACCATGGGAGTTGTTGCTACCCCATCTCGTGGGTGGAAATTTTTTATTACATTTTAATCACAAAAGTTGCTAAAAACGTTCATTCTAAGCAAAAAACGTTCTATACATTTTTTTTATAAAATTGATAGTTTTTGATTTATTTGCTATCGAAAGTGTTAGTTTTATATTGAAAAAATCAATGTTTTTAAAAGTTTTCTGCTAATAACTCCAAAAGTTTTCGTTTTATCAAAAAAAAAATATTGTACATAGTACCAATGAACGCCAATCATTGACTTTTATTTACATTAATTCAATGAAAATTTCGTTAATACTATAAACACGTAGTCATTAAGTAATGACCATATTCATTATTAAAATATAATTCTATTCATTAAAAAATAATGAATAGAATCATTAATCCAATGAATCGTTTTATCTAGCCAATGGCTTTTTTCATAATACTAATAATTTGTTCATTGTATATATGAAACTATACATCAGGATTATGCGGTTAAATTAATGAATATAAAACGTTGCACTAATGTACAGTGTTCTTTAAATTACGAACTCGTTTATTGAATCAATGTTTTCGTAACATTAAATCAATGTTTTCGACTTTGATTAATAACTCGATATGGGCCATTCCACGAACATACGCCTGTTTTGGATTACTTCGACAACGAATATTTTACTGTGCAACATAAGGAGTACGAAAGTAAATGGCGCTAATAATTATTCCAATAAACAACAATGTAATTTGCAATTTACTTTCGTTCTTCTTATTTTGCACAGTAAAATATTCGTTGTCGAAGTAATCCAAAACAGGCGTATGTTCGTGGAATAGGGTATACATTGTTTTGATGTAACGTAATCATTGTATTAATGTAATATACCTGAATCAATGATCAATTCATTGTAGCAATGATCTTATACATAAACCGATACATTTCTTAAAACTCTGTAAGTGTTTTTATTGGTGTAAAAAAATCACGTGACAACAGTTGCGGCCTTCTAGCAGACAGTCACCCTGCAGACTCTGAGGAGCGGTGTTTGACACTAGTGATTTGGTTGATTTTTCTAAGGTATGTATTTACATATATTTTTAACTATTTATAAATTATTTTGTTGGATTTCCATAAAAAAAGTTGTACTTCTATTTCCACTTTTGCAGATTGATATGGACTTTGGAGTGGCATTTGGAAATGGAAATGGATTTATTGGTGGATGGGACAGCAATTTCGAAAGAATTATCTCCTTTCTTCGGTGTGAAAGTCATATCAAGGATAAAACAAATAAATTTTTATTTGAAAAGATTACCCATGAAGACATTACGGAATGTAAGTACCTATTTCATTATTCAATCCTGCATATCTAGTATTAATTAATTTTTGTTCTCTGTAAATCTTTTCAAAAGCTAATTCGACACATAGGTAAAAGAAAATAGGAACCATTTGAAAATATTTCTAAATGGTATAATCTTATAAAAAATTAGTAAATTAAATCTTTAGGTGATTAAACCGTAAATAATTGAAAAATATTATTAACTCTTGCGGTCCGTAGTATCTATCAAAGTAAAAATAAACATCTCAACATCTAGCAATTTTTTCAGGATAAATTAAAATATTCCTATAAAAAAAATTGATACCCATAAATACAACTATGTTCACTATTTAGATTTATTTTTTTTTATAATAAATATTAATATAAATTGTAGATGGCTAACATGCAGTTATTCTTCGGGTTCTACATCGATATTTTGTACGAACTAATAAAATATACCATCAGAGATTTCCAGTAATCATTCTTACATCGGGAAGACCCAGCAAGAAGTCGAAGATCATTTTGAAATCAAAGAAAAAAGCCATTCAACCATTTGTTTTTTGTATGGGTGGTGATAATTAATCCCAGAGAGATGTTGTATTTATGGAGATGTTATTGTAGATGTATTTATTTTCACGATATCAGGTATACATTTTTTATATAATAAAAATATATATTTTTATATATTGTATAAGAAGAATCAATTTCTGTTATAAATATTTAGTTATTCAGTTTTTTCCAAATTACATTATAAAAAGTTGTTTGTGTTAATTAAAAACATATGTTTTTTTCTTTAAACTTATAGATACGTACGAGTACTTAACATTAGTTTGAGAATCGGCAAAAAATCGTTGCTTCAACCTATATTTCTAATATTTATGTAGATATTAAGTCGTCATTCTGTTTACTTATTAACTATTTGTATGTTATATACAAATATACATGAAGATGACATTCGCTAAACCAAAAAGTACGTAAATATAATGAAAAAAACATTGATTCAAAAACGGGGAGCATTAATTTTCGTCCAATGATCAGTATCGTTGGTCCAATGTAAGTAGATACATTAACTAATGCTCAAAAACATTAATTTTTATAAGTTAGTACGTTCATTCAATGTACTTTCTAGTTAAGAAATAATGTACCGATACATTGATTCAATGTACCGATACATTGATTCAATGTACCGATACATTGATGCTTAACTAGAAAGTACATTGAATAAACGTACTAATTTATAAAAATTAATGTTTTTGAGCATTATTTAATGTATCTACTTATATTGGACCAATGATACTGATCTGTGGACGAAAATTAATGCTCCCCGTTTTTGAATCAATGTTTTTTTCATTATATTTACGTACTTTTTCGTTCAGTGCAGAAGTGGAAGATCTGATATCCAAAAATAATAGAAAAGAAATAAAAAGCGGAATTTACAAAACATCCATCAATAATGACATACGCGGCAGAATCACGACTTGACAAAGAGAGGACAAAAAGAATGATAGAAACAGCAGATATGATACCCTCAGAAAATCGAATTTAAGACACAATGGGACTGAGTTAGAAATACAGATAGGTACATATATGACGGAGATGCAAGGATTAGGTAAAAAATAGAAGAGTATAATAGAACCATCGTATAAGCCGAATGGTTAGTAAAACCGGTGAAAGGCGGTTCCCCAATAGGAAGACGATCAGTAGAAAGACCACGAAAACGATAGAACGACAACTTACTGGATTCACATTGCAAAAACAGACAGAGTCATGCCTACACAAAAACAAGAAGAAGAAAAAGAACAATTTTGTACTTTTTCATTTTTTAATTTTGGACGTTTTGGGGGATTTCCCATATTTCCCCCCTCATCCACCACTGGACATATGCGATATTATGAATAACTATGTTGGGTGAACAGATAAGCTCTTCTTGAAGAATCCAAAGAATTCAATATTAACACGTGTTTGAATCTCCTTGTTTTAAAAAATCCAGGTTCGGATTAACAAAAACTTTTTGGTGTCCGTTTGAAGTCCCTCTCTGCTGATAGTCGGTTGACAGCGACGCAATGTCGGTCGGCGTCGGCATCGGCATCTCTCTACGTGGCGTACCGACGCTACGCGTCTCGTCGAGATTAGTTAAGTGATTGATAGGCGGCACGTCGCTTAACTTCGGGCTCATTACTCAAAGTACAACTTTTATAGAAATTCAAGAAAGACTTGTCACAATATGCGTTCTTTGCTTTACGTTGTGGCGGCAGGATCTTTTTCGTTACTTTTTGACCCTCCTCCACTTCATTTTAACCAGAACTGTAGATGAAAGGAGGAAAAAGGGGCACCGACATTATTCACTCCTTTTAGGTTTCATGCTTTGAATGCAGTAAATATCTGAATAATCAAGATATATCGCGAAATCAACTATTGGAAGAGTGACGAGTATACTCTTTATACAGGGTGTTTCATTGGGAAACGGAAATGCTTAAATAGTGAATAGAGGTCACTGAGGCGGTTCTAGATTTACTACATTTATTGCCGAGATTTTTATAACCGAGTTACAGGGTGTTTTATCGATTTTACCCATTTCTTTCTGGACCCATAACTTTAGAGCCACCTGTTTATTTTTTTGATATTTAGTACACATATGTTTTATTTAGAACCCAAACCAACCAACTACTAATCACAAAAAAAATCCAGGTCCGACCTAAAAAAAATTATAAATTTATTATGACCTTCAAATACCCTGTACATTGAAATTTTCAAAATCCGGTTGCATAATTGAAATATGTAATGGTTAGCTTAAGTTTTTGGCCAGGAAATTTAATGACTTTAATTTTAAAATTATATTGAATTTTTTAAGATCTCTGAGATTAAAAAGCAGGTGTTATTAACTTTTACTAATAAATTATTAAAGTTAATGACTAAATATTCTGCGCCAAAAAATAAAGTGAGCCTTTAAATTTAGTTTTTTGTTTTCTTTTTCAAATGTTCAAACGGATTTTGAAAATATCAATATACAGGGTGTTGTTTCAAGGTCACTATTACTTCATATATATTTGTTAATCGTGACCTGGAGTTTCCTTGTGATTAGTAAGAGGGTTCAGTGTAATAAAGGTATATTGATTATTTTTAAAATAAGTATTTATTCATTAACTTTCATAATTTATTATTAAAAGTACTTTAAAAACCTGCTTTTTAATTCATAAAATATTCTTGAAAGTTCTTAAAAATCTCAATATATATTTAATATCAAATTCATTAAATTTACTGCGCAAAAAATTAAAGCGAACCTATAAACTTAGTTTCTTGTGCTCTTTTAAAATGTGCAAACTGATTTTGAAAATTTTAATATACAGGGTGTTGTTTTAAGGTCAAAATTACTTTGTTTTTTGTTAATCCGAACCTGGATTTTTCTTGTGATTACTAAATGGGTCGTTCCAATTAAGTTAATAAGTATTTGCTCATTAACTTTATTAATTTAACATTGATATATTTAACATTCATAATTAATTTGTTCATTAATTATATAGAAAGCTAATCGAAGAGAAAAGAAAACTCGGAAGGATCTGGCAATGCTCTAGAGCTCCATCTGATAAAACAAAACTAAAGAATGCTACACAACAGCTCAAAAGAGAAATTAGAAAAAATAAAAACGAATCAATTAGTAACTATCTAAGAGAATTGACAAATGATAGCACAACTGATTATTCCCTCTGGAGAGCCACTAAGAAATTAAAACGACCGATAATGCAAAATACTCCACTAAGAAATACAGATGGAAGCTGGGCAAAAAGCAATTTAGAGAAGGCTAATAAATTTGAATCTGAATAATTAAATCTGAAATCAAAAAATTAAACTCCTTTGAGATGTGGTGCTACAGGAGAATCCACAGAATATTGTGGACTGAAAAAGTAACTAATATAGAGGTGTTACAAAGAATGAAGAAAGAATGTGAAGTCATAAAAACTATTAAAATTAGAAAGATTCAATATCTGGGTCATATAATGAGGGGCGAGAAGCTATTGCTTAGATTAATTATGCAAGGGAAGATACAAGGGAAGAGAAACCCAGGACGACGCAAAATATCCTGGCTAAGAAATTTGAGAGAGTGGTTCGGTTGCAGCTCATTAGAATTGTTCAGAAGTGCGGCTAATAAAGTTAAAATAGCGATGATGATTTCCAACCTCCGATAAGGGAAGGAACCTGAAGAAGAATAAATTTGCTGAATATCTCGAGGAAACATTCCAGCCAAATGAAGGTGATAACACACTACAATTGGAAAATATGTCACACAGGAAGAAGGTGAAATTAAACTAGTCAGCCGACGAAATTAAATCAGGGGGGTGGGTAGAATTGAAGAGATAGAGATAAATGAAGAAGATATTTATAGGTATGTACTCATTAGCGAGTGAGTGTGCCTCGAATGATTGTTCATCATCAACATTATCCATAAGTCAATCGCATATTGCTCATCTTTTAAGCATTAATTACCAATTTTAGTTTTTATTTATATCGCTTCAAATTTTCACCTTTCTATAGCAATGCTTTGGATTCAAAATACAGTAGACTCTTTCTATAACGAACACGGGTATTACGAGGTTTCGCTTATAACGAGGTACACTATACTAAATTTACAATCAAAATGCAGTGGAAATAAACAAACCAAGACATGTTAAATGCTACTAGGAGCACTCCTGAATTATAATTTACAATGTACATATTGTGATATTCCTAATTGATATAAGAAATAAAAGTTTATAATTATAAATTAAAGTCAAATTAAAATAAAGGTTTTCATTTTTCTCGACCACGGGCATGTAAATTTGGAACACCCAAATTATGTATAGGTAGCGTGTGAGAGAGTGATTCGGAGAAGTGTTTACGAACCGCGGGAACAATACGACTCAAATAAACAATTAGAGTGATGTGTACAAAGAAAGTGTTCGCGGAAGGATTTGTCATTAACCACCGCTAACTAATACTTTAGTGAATAAGATAATAGGTCATTAAATTTGTAAATGTTGTATTAATGTAGAAAGTAAAATTGAAATGGGGAATATTATTTTTTCTTGAAATCCATTAAAATATTTAGAAAAAGGAAAGTTGTGTTGATAAATACGGTTAATTGGAAGTTGCTTGGGATTGGTTGATTTTTGAATGCTGGAAAGGGTAATTTGGAGGTAGGAGAATGGATGAGAGATATGTGGCAGAATGTTTTGAGCGATCGAAAGGCGAAGTCCAGTGTTCGAGAAGAGTGTACAAAAAAGTGAAACGCCGGTATAGTTAGTTTGTTGTTGAAATTTAAAAAATAAGATATCGTGGAACGAGTGTTAGGCCGAGTCGAGATAAGATATAACTCCTTGAGTCTAGAGTATCCCGGTTTTTGTTGAAGTGTTTGAAAAAGGTAGAACACAGCATCAGGAGAAGGCAGGAACGAGGGCGGTACGAGGCGTAGTTTTCAGAAAGGAGCAGAGGCTTTACTGGGAAGCTGGTACGAGTCGTTTGATCGCAACCCAAGATAGGATGAAACGTGTTTTGTGTGAAGACATTGTCAAATCATCAGTAAAGGTCAGTCTATTTTGTTATGACATGAATGTATGGTTTATGTATTAAATACCACATTGAAAATTGAGGCACACAATCATTATTAAAAATTTTTCATCAAACCTAAATCAATTTATCACTGATAAATCATAATAGTTCATTTTAAATAAAATAACTTTGGAGACAAAAAGAAGTAAGATTCCCATGAATGTAAATGTTATATTAAATAAAGATAGAAAGATAAGATATAAGAAATATTAAGCATTGAATGCCATTTAGATAAAATAAACGATTTTATAGTTTCTAATTGAAATTCATATGTGTGTATTATTTTACTCTCTTTTATCTATCCCGATTAGGAATCCACTGAGAAATATTTCGAAGCCACGAAAGTAAGTAATTGATATTATAATTTAGCCCTGAGATTGACACTATATTGGTATTTGATTTGTTTGATTAATGAGATAATCATTAATTAATTAATTAAAATAAATTACATCTGAGAACAGCATCAGATTTCAAAAATAAGATCACAACAATATATACATCTTAAATTCCAAATAATGTTTTCGAAAGTTTATATATTGTAAATTATGATTCGGGGGTGCTCCTAGTAGCATTTAACGTGTCTTGGTTTGTTTATTTCTACTGCATCGTGATTGTAAATTTAGTATAGATGTTCCATGAAACTCCTATTGAACTATAACATTTCCATAACGAAGCATATTTGGTTATAACGAGGAAAAATGAAATCGAAGAATATGTTTCTTTACCTGTTTTTGGCGTGGTGATTTCCATAAATAAATTCCATAACTGCCTGTATACAGGAATGCCCAGCATCTGTGTGCTTATTGAGACCAGTGGTGTGAGAAATTCCACCGCCGGTATAAACTTCTTCCTTCTTGTTTATCTATCGACCGATATTGAATATATTGTAGGAAATTTACAATTTACGATGGCCAAATTTCATTGTTGAGGTCGACCATCGACATTTAATAAACTACTTAAGAGGCATCAAAACATTTCAGTGGTTGTGGTATGCACAATATTATTGTTGTCTGATATAACGAGACCCGCTTATAACAAGGTACTTAGTCCACCATTTCAGTTCTCGTTATAGAGGGAGTCTACTGTATAAATATTTTTTTTTAACTGAAAAACTCAAACATAAAAACTGATCGACGCCTTTGGTTTCCAGGAAAGAATTGTCTTTTGTGATGACTGCTGAAGAGGGGCGTGTAGATCCAAATCGGAGGTGCTTTGACGAGGTGATGATGGGAAATGATTAGAACGAGATGGGAAGTGATTATAATAAAACGGGAAACGCCACAGGCAGGCAGGAGCGTCAAGAAGAAAAATTCAATGTAATTGATTGAAACGTTTTTATGTTATGGTTTCAGATATATTCGAAAGTTACGACTCCGACTGTCAATAAAAATAAATATTAATTGGAGGAGACTAAACAATGCTTTTAGATTTTCGTGGATCGTTGGAGATTCCTGTATAGAAATAAAAGTAAATTGTAAAAATATAACTCCAAGTTACGTTGAAGTTGATTTTTCGGCTTCGACTAGCTCTAGTGATCTTAAGTATAGGTACGTCTTATCGTAACTGCAAAAGTGAAAAATGAGTTTTGAAAGGGGCAAATAAAACTATCACAAGGAAAAAAATCCTGTACTGGTTGTATACCATAAATCACAAAAAATAAAAACCTTATCTTTGTAAAAGGTATATTTAAAATCCCTAAAAAGGGCTGTATCACAACAAAACGTTTTCGGAATCAATATTCCATCATCAGTGTTATCACAGGTTTACATGCTTTAAAGCCACCAAAATGTACGAGTAAAAACCCTTAAGTTGATTTTAAACAGTTGGGGTTACACATGACAACACATGACATCAACCATATTGGTTGGGAAATTATAGGTAGAACCTTACATGGCAGAGTTTAGGTGACAACAAATAAAACGGTACACCGTCAAAATAGCCCCGTCAAAAGAGCTCCGACATAATAGCCCCGACATAATATTTCTCACACAAAACAGCTCTGACAAAATAGCCTGAAGACAAAATAGCCCCAGAACAATAGCTCGCCCACAAAATAGCCCCGACAAAACAGTCCCGGCAAAAAAGCTCCCTTCAGAATTCATCATTAAATAATCCATTAAAAATACATTTTGTCAGAAATGGTAATTATCCTCTATTCAGATGTTTATCTTAAGCACATTAAATAAAAATGGTCTTTTCAGAGAACTCGAACCCTGTATCGAAAAACCAGGAAATAAGTTTCCTGGTTTTTTCTCCTGATTTACTATGGGATCGCTAACACAAGAATTTTACTGTCACCATTGCGTGTGGTTGTCCTTTTAAAGATGGATCACATGCTATGACTTTTTTGGGACGGATATTCTTAAGGTAAATTATTAGAATAATTTTTTACTAAGCAACATTTTTGTTTAATTTAATAATATTTTGAATTTTGCAACTTACATTACGTCTGAGAATCTGAAAATGGTGAGGGGTTGAAAATAAATTTCCGATTTTTGCCTTTTGTGACAAAATTTTCCACAGTAACGTATATATTTTTTTACACCATCAGAAAATAGAGGTTTCAATAAACAAAAAAAATGCCAACTTCTTTAAAAAAGCTAAAAAAATTTCGGGAGATTTTTCAATTGAAAAAATGCTTATTACATTTTCCCTTAAACATAAAAAACAAGAGTTTTAAAAAATATTTTTATACAAAAAAATTACAACGTATTTGGGACATAAAGAGGTAAGTTTCCACCATATTTGGTAAAAAAAGTGGTTTTTCAGTGAGAAAAAAATAAAATCAAAAACATCGAATTTTCCAATTTTCTCGGATATTTTGAGGTTATGTGAAAAATGCTTATTTACAAAAGTTGTAGATCTTCTTATAGCCTACAACTTTGCGATTTAACTTTTTTCGATAGGATGTGCCGTTTTGCCGCAAATCGTAATTAACCGTTTTCACCCCTAAAAGCGCTCCCCCAACCCATGTTCCCCTCATCCAGATTTGGTGAAAAATGTTCCACATGTTATCTAATATGTGTACTTTCATTTGGAATTGGTCTCATCCTGCTATTAATTTTTTATTGTTTTTTTGCTATTTGCACTGGTCTAAAATGTTTACAGCTCTGCATAAAGCATAAAGAGCGAAAGCTAATTACAGCCTCCCTGCATGGATATATACAAGATTTAGACATTTATTACCCTTCGCGAAAGGTACGCCAGCAAACCAACAAGCAAGCTCTTAAATTTCGGGAGCAGCTAAAACGCATCTCGACATTTGCTAGCCCTTTCGACAATTCGGAACGGCTGTAATAATTGGCCAAAAAGGCTAAATTACACTCAAGAGCGAAGTAGTTTTTGTTCTTTTACGGGCCATAACCGGAGGACTGCTACTTACAATATCACTTCCATTTGTATGATAATCAAATTAGATTCGAATGAAATTGGGAAACTTTCGGAACCTTGCATATCTCAATTAGAAAGTCAGATTAAAACACAAGAATGCCGACTGGGCCGACTGAACAGAACTGACAACCGAATCAATCGTAACTAATTGGTGTTTTTGGAAGTTTATAATCCGGTGCGGAACTTTAGCCAAGTTGCGCATTTGAAGTTAGGGCTTTTTAATGTTTCTCTCTTTATAGGAATTAAAGTTCCGGGGCTCGAGGAGGCTTCTGATAAGAATGACATATTGTAAATGGAAATGCCAGAAATAAGAAACGGAAATTAAACTTTCAGAATGTTAAATAGATTTGTATTTAATACTATTAAACTTAATGTATTATTAACAAGAATAAAAAACCGTTAAACGCCGTAAAAATGAATGGTGCACACAATATTCCAGTTACAAAAAAAGCTGATATGAATATTATGTCGCGCAAAAATGTCTTTTCATTTTGATGGAAAATAAAATTATAGTTTCATTTTGAAAGATTTTTCCATAATATTTGGTAAATTTGAAGTAAAACGAAAACGCGCCACAAAAGAGTAACTTTGATATAGTTTGCATTTTGAAGCTCTTTTGTTGCGTGCTTTACTCCAAAAGCCAATATTATGGAAAAATATTTCAAAATAAAACTATAATTTTCCATCAAAATGAAAATACATTTTTGCACCTCGTAATATTCATATCAGCTGTTTTGTAGCTGGAATATTGTATGCGCCACTTATTTTTACGGCGTTTGGCGGTTTTTTATTCTTGTATGAGGAGTTTTTCAAAGTTTTTTATAAATTAAATGTATTCACTTGAATGTATTGTTTCTAGTTGTTAAGCGTTATAAATGGTCGCCTTTGTCGCATTGTCGTCCAAATTATCTAGTGCAGCGGTTCTCAATCTGTGGTACATGTACTGGTGGTACATATCATTATTTGCGGTGGTACACAAAACACGAAAAAAAATTAAAATAGTAGTACTTAGTAAGTCTTGATAACAGAATCTAAAATATAGGTGGTACCAAAAATAATAAAAATAACTGTAGGTGGTACATGACTCAAAAAGGTTGAAAACCGCTGATCTAGTGGTTACGACACTAAACTTGTGATGCGAGTTCATATCCCTACCATCCCAATACTATTTTTTCAATATAATTCTTTGTGTGCATCGAATATACACTAGATTTTTTCCTGAAAGAAAAAGGAGCGTTCAAGTATTACGTAACGCAATTTTTGAGGATTTTTGACCCCCCTCCCCCCATGTAACGCACCGTAACGTTTTTCTGTACCCCCTCCCCCTACCTAAACGTTACGTAACACCCAAGTGGCCATTTGAACCTAAATGGAAAACGAGGTTGCGAAAAGTACCGAATCGGTAAAAGAACTTTGTTATTATTTTAATGGCATTTGAAGTAATAATAAAAACTTACAATCATCATTCAGCCTTAAATGTCCACTGCTGAACATAGGCCTCCTCCCCTCGTTTCCAACCACGTCTATCCTGCGCCGCTCTCATCCAGTTTTTATTTAGCTTTCTTAAGTCGTCAGTCCATATTTTAGGCGGTCGACCGACGTTTCTCTTGTCTTCGCTTGACCTCCATTCCAATAACCTTTTTGTCCATCTCCCATCTGTCATTCTGGCAATGTGTCCTGCCCATCTCCACTTCAACCTGGCTAGCCTTTCGATGACGTCAGTCACCTTTGTTCTTCTCCTGATTTCTTCGTTTTTGATTTTGTCTTGCAGAGTTATTCCTAACATTGAGCGCTCCATTCTTCTCTGCGTTACTCTTAGTTTGGTAGCCAAGACTTTAGTTAAGGTAAGTGTTTCTGATCCGTACGTCAAGACTGGGAGGACGCACTGATCAAATACCTTTCTCATTAGGCATGTGGGCAACTCACTTTTAAAAGTTTCTCTCAGTTTTCCAAATGCTGCCCACCCAAGAACGATTCTTCTATTCAGTTCATGTGTCTGGTTATCCCTGCCACTCGTAATTTCATGTCCCATGACATGAAATATCTTCAAAACTTACAATAATAATCTTTTATTATTAATTTTACATTTACATTTACATTTTCCCTACTTGGCCCCATCCTTACATACATTTTTGGTTTCATTCTTTATTGTTCTCATGCATTCTTCCATTTTATCATTTTTAATAAAAGCTTAAAATAAAATAACATATTTATAATTTCAACATTTTATTTTGCTTAGTAAAAATTTTTGTATAACGAATAATATACGATGTTACCAGTAGTTTCGGAAAAATAGTGAAAAAAATATGTAAAACTTTTTGTTCTTCAACGCCCTGTATCGTGAAAACGCATGCCGTTACCAAAATTATTTAGTAAGCAAACCCCAATTATTTTTTAATTTTTCACCTATCCTAGAGATCGTGTTACGTTTTTCTGAAACACCTTGTATATATATAAGAAGGCGCTTATGGAATAAAATTATTTCTGTTCTTGTTTTAAATAATTTTAAAAAACGCTGGGACCCGTAGATTTTCATAGATAAGAATGTGTGCTTTTTAAACATAAATTTAAATGTACCTACAGGGTGATTCATGCAAGCCTAGCGTAGTCCATTATCTTTAATTTTAATTAAACACCCTGTATATTTTTGTTTTTAGAAGCTGCTTAACAACCTCATCTCAAAAATGTGGATTATGTAGGGTCTATTATGAATAATGCAAGGTGAAATTTTGAAATTATGTATAATTTTCGTCAAGATGTTAATCACATAAAACTTTGAAATTAATAATTCAGGAATCACACTTTAAATAAGGTTATTATTTTTTAAAATATCTATCACTTTTCTAAACTAAGTATCAATATAGTGGGCTTTGTATTTAATGATTTTTATTTAAAGACGTCTTTAAATGATTTGAAAATTTGCGTACATATTTAAACCATTAATGAATACCTACCTACTGCTGAAAACGATACTGCATGTTATGGACTTAAATTACCCATTTCATTTTTACCAAAATATAAAGTACCTAAATACCTATCTATTCATCAGATAAACCCATAAATAACTCCGAGGGAACAGTTCCGGATATTGGAAACATAATATGACACATGGTCTTTTGAAAACAAAACAATTCTCAACCAGAGAATCCATTGTTAAAAAGGTTAGGCACTTGACTTCATTTTTACCCTGAAAATCCTTTGTCGCTAACTTTACCATCAAATATAATTTAGGTGAAGTGAAACGAAAGAAGATTATGCGCTGTTGGATGTTGGGCTTTTCAGTTGATAAGCAGTTTTCAGTTGATAAGTAGATTGGAGTTCAAATCAGTAGGTTTTATACAGTTTTCAGTAGATCGGAGTTCAAATCATTAGGTCTACTGAAAAATCAGTAGACAAATCATAATACAATTCAGGGGTCCATGTAAAACATAAAAGAAATTATGTAGTTTTTTTTATTTAAGTTAAAAAAGAATGTTACGTAACGCGCTGTTCGAACCCCCCTTCCCCCATGTAACGCGCCGTAACGTTTTACAAACTCCCCCTCCCCCCAAACTGCGTTACGTAATACTTGAACGCTCCCAAAGATGAAAAATCCAGATGCAAAATTTATTAAAAATAATAAATAATAACTTAAATCTGAACTTTTTGTGGAACTACTTTCTGGTAACATCCTAAATCTCTGACTTTTACAATTTATAAGACAAAAGACGACGAATAAAGAAGACGACTCTACAATATGCAGTCACATTTCGCTTCATCCGTCTAGGAAAGTTCCGAAAGTTAATTCCTAGTACACAATAGTATGAATTAAGATAAAAGTGAAAGCCAGTTTATGTTTCCTTTCGATTCAGAGGCAATTCACCATCCCCAAACAGCTGTTTCTGTCTCTAGACTTCTTCAGTGGGGCTACCTGAACACTCTGAATCGGAAAGAAACCAAACTGTGTATATAGGCAGAATTCTAAAAATAATTTTTATAATTCTGCTGTAAAATCAGTAATTCTGCGAAGCTTTGTTGATTTGTAAATAACAAGTTCTAAGAATTTTGTCGTTTAAAAGGGTTTTAGAATTTATTTATTTCTAAAAAAATTTTCTAGTTGAGGTATTCCTATATAATATTGTTCTGTATCAGGTCTGTATATCTGTAATCAATTTCGTTGTTTTGTAAGGAGTTTATTATAGCCCAATGTTCGACACAATCAAACAATTTTTTAAAGTCGATGAATGCCATGAATAATAGCATGCGGTATTCGTTGGTCAGGACTGGGTAGTTCTTTAAATTACATTGGTCTAACTGTCTAACACACCAGGATAAAGGCAAGCAAAAAGGCTCATAAAGCTGTCGACTATTGAAACAAACCGCTTTCTCGAATTGGGTAAAAAAGATATCGAAATGGTCACTAGCCTTCTCACTGGTTAGTGCCTTTTGAGATGTCATCTCAAAAAAATGAGCAAATCACATAGTAAAAACTGTCCTTTCCGTGACAACAAAAAAAGAAACGGCAGAACAGATGCTATGCAAGTGCGTAGCACTGTTCTGCAAACGACTAAAATTCCTAAAAGGGGTTACCCTAGCGCCCTCTGACATTGGAAACAAGTCACCTAGGATGCTAATCAACTCAATCAGAAGTATTGTCATCCTAGATTAACCCATTCTCTGTCGAACACGGTCCAGCGCGTGATATAGTTAAGTGGAACGCAGATAAGTCGGCCCCCGATAACCCGGAAGTCCGGCTAACCCGGGCCATTTCAACAATAAAAATGTATGTAATATAATATTTGAGAGATAATGTGTATTTGTGTAATTTGAACTATACGATAGTAAAAATGACTCATGGCACACGGCGGCAGAATGACGTTCATTGGCTCGGATTATCGGAAACAACAGGCACCTGTATTCCTTTATTTATTTCAAACTGTCTTAGCATTGTTTAAAAAAGACTAAAAGACTATATAAAAAATTATTTTTTAAACAATAGTCTTAGTCTACACGGTTCTTAAATAACATTACAATCTTTCCGATTGTGACCGTATTGTGTGTAGTACCGAGTTTTTTACCAAGAAATGAACAATACTCTATACTCTATCTATACAACTATACGTAATTTATGTAGATCTGTACTGTGCATATACAGGGTGGTTCATCTTATTCGCTTCGGTCTCTGTACGGAAAACCACTTGATATTTTAAAAAAATTTCTTCACAGAAATATACAGAGCCTTTAATACTACAATCTAAAAATAATGTGAATTATACAGGGTGTTCCAAAAAAGAGTGGTATATCAAAGTTATATTTTTTCTTATGGAATGCCCTATATCTGATGACATTATTGAACTGACCTTAAAAAATAAGCTATACTTTCATAAGGGTTCCCTATACCTAAATACAGGGTGTTTTGATTTATTTCGATTTTTATAAAAATGTAAGGTTTTAGAAAAGAATAAATATCTACCAATCTAAGAAGCAGTAACAAATTCTTTCTTGGATCTTAATAAAACACTATTTAGCATACTTAAGCAGATGCTTATTGCAACAAAATTTCTTACAGGGTGGTCAAAATATGAGATTGTTATATTAACAAATTCAAGCTGTAATAACTTACTTATTTTAAATGGAACACCCTGTATCTTACTAGTCTATTGCATAGAAAATTTACTTAGCTTTCAATTTGTACTAGGGTTTCCTATACCTATCTTTTTACAGGACGGTCAAAATATTAGATTGTTCTATTAACAAATTCAAGCTGTAATAACTTACTTATTTTAAATGGAACACCCTGTATCTTACTAGTCTATCGAGTAGAAAATTTCCTTAGCTTTCAATTCTTATTAGGGTTTCCTATACCTATCTCCCTTCATTTTTTAAATATTTAAAGATTTCCTAATTTGCAAGCTTTAAAAATTAGAATTACATAAGTACCTATGTCGTGTTTATGTGCAACACATCACCAACACCGGCAATATACTTAGACAGGATACTGTCGTTAATGAAATTTTCAGTGTTATCATGTAGTCACACAGAGTGTTGTATTATTTTAGTTGATTTTGGCCTACATGTGAAATTGAATAATACGTTTATTTTAAACTGCATACCCTATATTAGATGCCGTATTCTGGAAGATATTTAAATTATTTTCATTCCGTATAAGTATTTTCCATATCTTAACCCAACGGTTATTAAGTAAATTTAAGAACGCCACTTTTTGTTTGAATCTTTAAATCGCAATTACAAACAATTAAATGCAATGGCTACTTTGACGAAAACGAGCCTATTGTACAAAAATATGTAAAAATGGGTATTTACAGAATAACATGGGAATTTATATCTACAGAATAACATGTGTATTGAGAATGTTAACATGGAATTGAAGAGATTATAAATATCTTCCATTATAAAGAATATAATATCGAGTATGTCATTTAAAATAAGAACACTCTGTGTGATTTAATGATAAAAATGTGAATTTTAGTAATGAAACTATCTTGACTAAGATATTTAAGTATATTGCCGGTGTTGGTGATGTGTTGTACATAACCACGACATAGGTACTTAATTCTAATTTTTAAAGCTTACAAATTAGGAAATCTTTAAATATTTAAAAAATGAAGGGAGATAGGTATAGGAAACCCTAATAAGAATTGAAAGCTAAGTAAATTTTCTACTCGATAGACTAGTAAGATACAGGGTGTTCCATTTAAAATAAGTAAGTTATTACAGCTTGAATTTGTTAATAGAAAAATCTAATATTTTGACCACCCTGTAAAAAGATAGGTATAGGAAACCCAAGTACAAATTGAAAGCTAAGTAAATTTTCTACGCGATAGACTAGTAAGATACAGGGTGTTCCATTTAAAATAAGTAAGTTATTACAGCTTGAATTTGTTAATAGAACAATATCATATTTTGACCACCCTGTAAGAAATTTTGTTGCAATAAGCATCTGTTTAAGTATGCTAAATAGTCTATTATTAAGATCCAAGAAAGAATTTGTTACTGCTTCTTAGATTCGTAGATATTTATTTTTTTCTCAAACCTTACATTTTTATAAAAATCGAAATAAATCAAAACACCCTGTATTTAGGTATAGGGAACCCTTATGAAAGTTTAGCTTATTTTTTAAGGTCAATTCAATAATGTCATCAGATATAGGGCATTCCATAAGAAAAAATATAACTTTGATATACCACTCTTTTTTGGAACACCCTGTATAATTCACATTATTTTTAGGTTGTAGTATTAAAGGCCCTGTATATTTCTGTGAAGAAATTTTTTTAAAATATCAAATGGTTTTCTGTACAGAGACCGAGGCGAATAAGATGAACCACCCTGTATATTTCATGTTATTTCAATTATAACGGAGTTTATCTGTAAGTACCTATAGGTACCGTATTTTATTAATTTTTACCATATTCTCCGGGTAACCCGGATTTTCGATAACCCCGATCGGCCGCGGTCCCGATTAATCCGAGTTTTTATGTACATGTATATGTACAGTACATGTTTTTTTATGTATTTGATGCGGCCTAATTATTGTTTTGTTTCGGATAACAGGTATTTTCAGAAAAAATTAAAGAAAATGTATAGTTTCGTAACTATAAATTAATTTCCAAAGACTTTTATGAAGATCGTTCTTATACACAGTCGCAGTCGTTGGAATAAAATAACCATTTGCCAACGAAATCGATTCTGAATTTTTCTAGTTCTCGGTTTTTAATTGTCTAAAAGGCCAATGCGTTTTAATTTTTGTTCGATTACCCAACCGCCTGCCGGTGAGAAAAAAGAACAAAAAGTAAAAAAGTAATTGTAGCAATCCGCAAATTGCGAGTATAAATCAAAGCCTTTATGGAGTATAAGGATCAGACTCCGTGGCGTTGTTGACATCATTTACGGACAAACATTGTCTCAATTACTTTCCACTTGAGCACAAAAAAATACTCCAGGCCTCCTGGCGGTGTTTTTGTTTTAATTTTGAGCTGACATATAAACAAAAGCTGCTTGATATACAATTGGAAACGTGTATGTTTTTTTATAAAAATTGTGGAACTCTCGATTGTTGTTTTGTTAAAGGATAAAGCTGTAATATATTTGAAACTTTTACAAACAGCACACCGCGCACCGCTGCGCTGATTCAAATACATAATTACAAAAAAATTAAGTTTTGTTACAATTTTCTGACGCAACTTCCCTACTATCATAAGAAAATCTACGGTTTCGTTTTGATTTAAATTTTTCGAAATTCATTTCCCTATTATCCTTCTCTGTTCCAACCTTGGCATTGAAGTCTCCTTTTATCATCAGAATGTCATTTCTGAATATTACATTTTCAGAAGCTTCTTCTACACTTGAGAGCAAAAAAATCGACTCGAAAATGAATTGGCTCAATCGCAATCGATGAATTGGAGTTTATGCTTAGTAACTTCATGTTGTGTTCTTTTAATTAAAACAAATAATGCAAAAAATATTGTCTATTAAAGTGCTTCCAATAAATAATTGTTTTATGCAAATTGGCAACTAATTCCAGTTTTCATATTTGAATGTCCCATTATTACTATATTTGCTTTATCTTTTTTCTATTAAGGCCATCGGTACATAATTCGCAAATATTTTACGACAATCCCTACCTTTTTTGTCTTTATACGGCAAATTACGTGTAGTAAAATTCACACTGATATGGATATGAGGATATGTAAACTTTACTTGACAATGTCATTATTAATTTTAAAAAGGTGGCTTTTGAATGTTCTTAGATAACTGTTATTTGTATAATTGCAAATTATTAATTCAGTTAATAAATGTGATAATTTTTTCACTAACTATGTATTCAGTGATTGTAATAATTTATATGTACAAAAAAAACTAATAATCAATCGAGAAAAGAGAACGCTTACAATTTTGAACATCTTTAACAAAGAGATACTTGGATCACAGAATATATCCTGATGTATTCTCTGCTTGCATCTTCCATAACTAATAAGCAATAAATACCTTTTTATTAAGTTCACGTCTTAAATCAATTATTTATCAAACACAGTGTCATGTCAACATATTCTATTTGACTCAGTGCGTTGCGTGACAAAGATAGCGAATGTTCGATTTGGAAAATATCACCACGGACATGGTGTCCATTTTTTTCGAATCCTGAAAAAACTAATAAATATTTTAAAAAAAATTAAACGCATAATGAAAGATTAAATTATTATCGAGGGCCGAAAGTCCCTTAGAATAAATAAAAAGTTTCTTTTGAATGAGATATTTGAAATTAAAAATCACACTACATTTTCTGTTAGTTTTCTCCCCTGTAATTTATTAAAATAAACATTATAGAAGTTTTCAAGGACTTTCGTCTCTTGGTAAGAACGTAGTCTCTCATTCTGCGTTTAAATTTTTCAAAAATACTTATTAGTTTTCTCAGGATTCGAAAAAATGAGTCCCCATTTGAATAGAATTGCAGCCGAACATACGTATCCATCCCCTTAATAATAGATACTGCCATTTTACTATTTCAGCAGGCACTTAATAGTGCAATTAGTGCAATAATTATGCAACGAGCCTTTAATGATGGTCATTATGAAGCGAGTATGAGGGATACGAAACGAGCCGTATGCGGCGAGTTTCGTATAGAGTACGAGCTTCATAATGATAATTAAATGCAAGTTGTATACACTACTTTTTTTATGATCATTCACAACAAAAAATATATTCAAATTTATTAATTTTGTAACACAAAAAATTAAGTAGTTTGTCAGTTTGAAAGTTTGTTTACATATTGAGAACTGTCAAAGCGTATGTATTTGACTCGGTATTGGTCACTGCGCGTGTACCACCTTTATCACGAATGCCATATCGCGATTTTATTGGTTAAAAATCTGTATCTTAATGAAAATCTGTTCAATGAAGTTCATTATGATACAGGTAGTGACATCATAATTGATTATTATAGTATGAGAATAGAAAAACAATAAATAAATTACTTATTACATGTATCATGTATTTGCTTATAATTAATTAGCCGATTCGAATTTTTGATGCTTTAACAAATGTTCAGATATCAAGAAATATATTGTAAATACATTCACAATCATATCTATTATGTTTAATTTCGTATCAATTAAAATTTATAATGTCTAAATTAGTACCAAATTTAATAAATAAATTGATTTGTTATGAATTTCATAATTTCCGTTCTAGTTTTCAATTTAGATCTCAAAAATGGTTTATAGTCTATATTATTCTATTATTGTTTGTATGGTTTGTCAACATATTTGCCAATATAACTCTTCATTTCCATAATATATATCAGTTATATAAATTTCTGCATTGATTTATTAGTACATTTTTTGAATTATTACTTTAATATGTTTGATATAATTGGTACGTGCCAGTGGTTAATTTATTACGAGGCTTGTTCCATTGAAACCTATCTTTTTTATTGGTAGGTACATATTTTTGTAAATATAATTTGACCAGAAAAAAATAATTTTTAATTAAACATCTTTTATAGCAATAAATTAGAATAGAATAGAAATATGCTTTATTGCCATGGAAAATTTAACAATTTTATAGACAAAGCTTACAAAAGTCGTAAATAAAAACAATAACAAATACAATTTACTAAAATTATATAAATAGTCAATATAAATAATAAAATGTAATGAAGTGAAACAAAAAACAATAACAATATATTGCAAAATTTAAAAATAATAATTGCAAATTGATAATCTACCTTAAGACATTTAATAAGTTAAGTTAAGCTGCTGCATATGACACTCAAATATAGATTAAAATTCTACTTATACATAAGAATACTGTAATTTTTTAATATAATATGGTCTTTCAGATAGATAGACTTTTGTCATTTTACGAAACTTGGGGAAAGATGTTGCAGATTTAAGTTGTAGAGGGAGGTGGTTGTATAGTTTTTTTGCAGAATATAATATAGATTTATTTACTTACTCACTAGACGGGATCGGTAAATAGACGTCAAACGTAGAATTTCTCGTGAAGTAGTCATGATTAGGTCTTGGTGGAAAGACATGAAGATGTTTACGAATTAAGCAAACAGTTTTTAAAATATATAAAGAAGGCAGTGTTAGAATCCTGTGATCTTTGAAGTAGCTTCTGCAATGTGTTGTTCTTCTGAGGCCAAACAGATATCTTAGTGCTCTTTTGTGTATTTTAAAAATAATATCAGATTGGACAGCTGTACCAGAACCCCAAAAATGAAGATCATATCGAAGATGCGACTCGAACAAAGAAAAATATGTTATTTTGGAAAAGGCTAAATTCATTTCCTTCGAAACAGATCTTATTGCATAGCAAGCTGAGGATAGTTTATTGCTTAACACATATGAAGGGATCATTTAAGGTTGCTATCTAAAAAAATAAAAAAAAAAACTTTACAGAATCAACGATACTGATATGGCTGTTATGAAGAGGTAAGGGTTGAAGAGTTACTTTATAGGATAATGCTACTGTTTTATCTACGCTAAAAGAGAGTAAATTAAAATCGGACTAGGATTTTATTATCAGTTAAAAGAAAAACTTTTCCATCGATTTTTTTAAACTAGTGATGTCATTAATAAAGATAGGGAAAAGTAAACGACCCAATACTGAACCTTGTGGTACCCCGCATACAATATTTTGAGACTAGAGTCTGTCTCATTTGCTCTAACGAGTTGTTTCCTATTATCCAGGTAAGATTGAAACCAGTTCAAAGAAATACCTCGAATTCCGTAGAAACCTAGTTTTTTATCAAAATGTCGTGATTTACACAATCAAAAGCTTTGGCATAATTACAAAAACAGAGGCAGTGTGCAGATTATTGTTTAATGCTTGATCAACCTCATGTAGTACAGAAAACATGGCATCGGTGGTACATTTATTATTTAAAAAGCAGAACTGATTTTGTGATACAATGTTGTTTTCAACGAGACAGGACATAATTCGGGCTTTTATGAGTCTCTCAATAATTTTAAAGAGTACCGGTAGTAATGCAATAGATTTTTCACCACCCTTATGAAGAGGAATAACGATGGCTGTCTTTAGGCACTCTGGAAATTTACCTTTCTCAAAAATATCATTAATTAGAGAGATGAGGACTCCCAACACATTTTCTGGGAGATGTGAGGAAACTTTTATAGATAGTCCGTTCCAGTTCCATGGATAGTACTACAGGAAGATTTGTTTTTGATACTATTGATTGTTTGGATCAGTTCAGAGTTATCGACTGGTCTTATAAAGAATGAATTCGTGACCTTTCTTGAATAAGGGAGATATGAAATGGGATCTTGTTGTGACATAGTATATTGTACAAGTGAGAAAAAAGACATATTTCTCACGAGCGCAGAAGTTTGTTGGCAAATTAACCGAGGGAGAAATATGTCATTTTCTCATGTATTGTACACTATACTTTTTCTATAGATGCAGTTTTGTCAAGATTTCAAACTTCAAAATTAAATAATTTAGGTGCTTTTAGGTATATTATATGCATAAATTGAAATAAAATACATATATATGTAGGTATTTAATATTCTTAAAATTATAATACGATATTTATTAAAAATTAAAATTAAGAGCTATTTTTAAACAGTTTTGAAAGGTAATTCTTGGTAAGTTTTGCTTCAACACATTTTCTTTGAAAATATTAATTATGTTTGTATTGTGCATGTTACCATAGAAACGGCGATCATATATGGAAAACCGTAGGACAACCCGTTAGAAAAAATATTTCTCACTGCAATGGTCGACTTTTCTCACCACATGAGAAATTTTTCGTTTTGAATGTATGTAAGTAGTGAGAGAAGTTGCACATTGTATAGCATCCATAGAAAAAAATAGTTGATTTTATATTTTTACTAACATTAACAAAGTATTAATTTAGATTTTCTGGGTCTGGAAGGGAAAATGTTTGAGCTGGGTGAGTTTTATTTCGAAGATCGTTTATTATGGACCAACTTTCTTTTGCAACACTTTTAGAGCTTCTCAGACGATTTTGATAGTACAATTTTTTTAGCTTATTTTAATACGATGTAAAGTCTTTCGTAGTTTCCACATTATTTTTCTGCTGTAGTAACTTCCCGGAAAAACTTTTCCACGTGTGTGTCATTGACTATCTCCAAGCGATCAATTATTGTACCGCTTTGTGATTCGGGCACGAAATATCGTCGCGGTCCTGTGAAATGAACCGTAACGGGATCTGGAACGCGTGGAATTAAGCGACACGCAACTGAAAGTCACTGTTAAAATTGGTGCTCATTCATAACATTAATTATCAACCATTAGTCGCTGCTGCTTTTAGATAAATAACTGTTTGTATATCACTATGACGTCTATATTCATCGTAATGGATAATAGTAGTATAAAAGAAGCTTTACAAAGCGCAATATCTTACTGCGATCAATAAGAATACGAAGGCCTACACAAAAAATAAAACAGAATTCGGATAATAACAACCAATCATAAAAAAATTAAGCATTAGAACATAGGAACATTATATATTTAATAAATCGTCCTATTAGAGGTAAAATTCACTAACTACACTTTTCAGAAAGTGGAGAAAAATCGATTTAAAGGTACAATTTTTTTTTAATTCACCAGACTTGAATATTGGAATTTTTTAATGCAACTTTTAAGAATTAATAAAAACAGATATTTTAAGCCATATTTCATGACAGGAACTATGATACAATCAATATTAGATCAATTTTTGTACTTAATCAGTTTTTCCATGAACACAATTATTGGATATTGATATCCTATTAGAGGAAAAACTCACTAACTATACTTTGTACTTGATGAGTTTTTCCTTGAACACAATTATTGGATATTGAGAAGTTAATGAATTTGTCTCCATAAAATTTCGCTTACTTACAACAAACGAACTATCAAAAATAACAGTGTATTATTTAAAAAAATGAAAAATAAGTTTTGTTCTTCGAAAATAAATGCAATTCTTTTGACATTTACGACAGCCACAAAAGTCGCCTACTTAATTGCAAAGTATGTTATGTTACCCTTTATGTAAGCTATCACGGTTATAAAGAAATTTAATCTCATATTTCTTTAATCAGTCGCCGAACAAATAATGCACACAAATATAATGTGTACAGTTTGTACAGTTTCAACACACAAGTCGCCTGTCGAACCGCAAAATAGGTTATGTTATCTAATGTATTGTTTGAAAGATCACTAAGTACCGATTTGGCATTCCATATTGGAAGGAAAAATTCACTAAGTGCAATAATATGTTTTAGTGAGTTTTGTCCTGAAACCTACATTCACAATATTGCACTTAGTAAATTGTACCATAAATTATCTCAGCAATTAGAAGGGTTAGAGCCCCAGGCGACTTCTCCAGAGCTGGGCAGTAGCGTATTGAGTTCAAATTGATGAAAATATCAAAATCTCAAAAAAGTGCACTTAGTGGGTTTTACCTCTAATATGAAGAAATGTATCTTATAAAGACACAAGATAGATCAGATATAGAATGCAGGACAATTATTCCAGGTGGCAGAAGATCGAGTAGCCTTTGCAAAGGTGATAGCCAAATTCGGACAATTCTGATAAGGTACATGAAGACGAATAAGATTTAAGTTAAAATTTACCTAAAACCTTAAATAGAAATGACAAGATTTGGATTTTAAATATATTTTTCTTACAAAAGTCTGACCATATTTTGACCTTCTTCTACTTCTTCTTATTTAGGTGCCGTGTCACTATTCAGATGTTGGCCGTCATTATGTTTGTAATTTCCTGAAACCTTTCCAGAATAAATCTTCCACTATGAAACCACACCATTGTCTAATATTACGCAGCCATGAAAGTTTTTATTATATAAAATAAATGAGGAGCAGACTTTCCAAATGCATTTTGTCCATTTTTGAAGTTATACTTCTTTACCGGCGATATGAGGGTGAATTTTTATATGTTAAAACCTATGATCCCGGCGCATGCGCATTATAACTTTGTTCTGATTGGATGTTTAAATGACATGTCAAAAATTATTCAATATGGCGGCTGTGGCACAGCTGTAGTTAGATTATTTATGGTTGTTGCGTTTTAAAATTTGTGTGAAAAGAAACAACAAACAAAAGTTAGTTAATAGTTATACTGCCTTTTTAAATAGTTTTCATATACCTATATTTTTGGACTTTTGGACTATTTTGGACAAGGAAAACTCGTTCTAATTTGGTAAGTAGTTTTTATTATAATCATATTGTAATTATACATTTGGATTAGGTTGAAATACAGTAGAGCGTCGATTATCCGAACTAATTGGGGGACATAGGTGTTTGGAAAACCGATTTGTTCGGATAATCGAACTACAATATATTGATACATATTTATAGTCATACATATTTATCCACAAGTGAATAAAAGCCATATTTATATACCTACATATTTATTTATATCTTGATAATGACAACTAGCAACTAAACAAAAAAGTGCAGTCTTTGCAACAACATAATTATTTTTGGATACAATATTGAAGAAAATTGAAGATATTTTAAGCGTCAATTACTAACGCTTGCTCGGATAATCGACGCTCTACTGTACATTTATTTTCTCAAGGATGGGGATTTTAGAGAGAAATCCCAAATTAGGTCCGATTTTTATTTTTAAATTATGATTTTTTGGCGTAGATTTATTTATCTAGTAGGTATGTAATGCTTTGATTTACATACTTAATTTGATTACCAACAAAAGTTCTACCAATCTTCATTTAATATAGTGTTTTCTTACTGTTTTGTTATATTTTAATATTTTCTTCCACAAAATTTAAACTACATAATTTAATTATATTCAAAACAACTGTCAAACAGTAAAACGTTCAGTTACCCTATTTTTCCACATGACAAATAATGTGGAATTGGATGAGTGAGTCTAGGCTTCGATTACGAATCAAAGCGCCCAGAAATTCACGGGTTCGATTCCCGATGCAAGTTTTTATTTTTTTATGCGTTTTATGACTGTAAGTATATTTGTTATATAATTTTTTTTTCAGAAAATGCGTATTTAAAATTTTTGCCAACAATTATTATCGTTCAGAAATCATTTTTTCTTTGTGGCATTTTTCAATGTATTTGTGTGCATTTTATTCTTTTATTTTTTAAAATTTTTGGTATTGTCTTAAAAATCACATAATATGTAGTAGAAGTATAACTTCTTACGTGGGTACAAAGTACACACACATTCATTTTTTCAAATTTTCAACTAAAGATGGCATCGCAAACTATATGCATAGAGCCACCATTTTGTGTCACGAAAGAGGTTCTAAATGAATTCTGTTGTCTGAAAATTAAATAAACAATATACCTTGGATTTTCTATGTGCTGTATGTCCATTGACGGTCGACAAACTAACCGAACTTTGTCCGTGCGCTATGGACTAATTGCGATTTGTTTGTCATTGGCAGTCATTGTCGTTGTATACTTGGTGTCTTGGAACATCAAGCAAAAAGGAGATCTGCAGAAACAAGTTCTGATCTACGCGATTTTCTTAATAAATCTGAATGTGGATCAGATATAAAACAGATAAGACTATTCGCAGATGGTTGTGTGGTGTGGTTCAGAATAAAAATGCACACATGATGCATTTGGTCATCTTATGGCTGTACAGAGATGCCCCACAAACTATTAAATCTGTGGTACTTATTTTTTCGGTACGCGGACCGTGTTTTCGGACAAATTGAAAAAGTTGCACGATCCTACAGTACAATAAAATTATGCAATAATTCCAAACATTATTGAAACGTGGAAAGAAGCTTTCGACTTTAAACCTACCTAATACTGTAGAACTTCAAAATAAATTAAACCAAAAAACTCCAGAAACTCTGGAAACTCTTAGTGGAACTATCAAAGACGAATTGGGTCAACGATCCTGAGCTAACATGGCTACAACCAATTCTTTCTGACACTGTTGAGCAAAATGGGAATCAAGCTATCCCTGGTGAAACTGAGGATGATGATGTTATCGAAGGAGCTGAGTGTTGTGATTGCAATGATGATGACAATGGGGACCTTTATGACATGTAAAATACCATTATTGTTCCTTTCATTTTTAAACAATATTTTGTATTTAAAAGTAAAATACTATTTGTATGAAGTTACTTGAGCTTTATTACATCGGTACTACCAAAAGTCAGTCATACCGCTTTGTGTAGACAATCAAAATGCGTTTTGTCCTAGGATGACAATCTAAATGCAGTTTTTCCAACAGTTTTTTCAAGTTTTTTGGGATATTATTAATACTAGATTTTTGGCATATAAGTATAATATTTGAATGATTTTTTATCCATTTTTAGGTATATCAGTTTTTCGTTTAATTGCTTGCCAAACGCGTAGCAGTTTTTCTCTATTTGCCAAAATTACAAAATATGGACAAAATGCATTTAGAAAATCTGCTCCTCAAATAAGATGTTCAAAAAAACAATTTGAGTATATTTTAAAAGAAATAATTTATTAACAGCTTTAAAAAGGTTTATACGAGTATACGGCCTCCCCTTTATGATAAATGGACTGTTCCATTTCCTATGAAATTAAAATATAGTCGGTTCGCTAAACTCGACACAACTGGCTAGTGATTTTAGTAGGTAATTTTTTTGTTATTTGCGAAATTTGCCAAAATTGACAAAATTACTAATTATTTAGTAATTATTAATTAATTAGTAATCATTTTTTTGCATAATTGGCAAAATTATTGACTATAATCACTAGCCAGTTGTGTCTCAGTTTAGCGAACCGACAGTATATGAAATAATTGTTTGGTATAAAAAATTATGGTCTGATATGTCCAATAACATCCTTCTAATGGAAAAAAATATTTGAAGATTTTTCTCAAATTATGGATACCAACAACATTTTCATTTATAACTCTTTTATTTTTAATTTGACGAAAAAAAGTTATTCTTCATAAAAAGCTCTTCATGTTCCAAGATTTATGATGCAACCATCATAATATATAAAATTTTATTAATTTTATACGAGGTATATAAAACATATGAATTTCGATCAAGAGTAAACTACCTTTATAGTTCATAACATCTAAATTAGAATGATATAATTGCACATTAAAACATAATTATTAATTCTAAACTACTTTTCATAATAGCAATTTTTCAATATTATGAATTAAAATACGTAAATAAACAAAGTTTTCGTTATGATAATGCTCGCATTTTCAGCTTGTTTGTAAATGAATTCCGTTAATAAATAAATAAAAAAATATGTAAAAGAAAAACTAAGTTTTCAACATAATAGCACATAAAACAATACAAAAAAAGAATGTGTGTGTAATTTGTACGCACGTAAGAAGTTATACTTCTATTACATATTATGTGATTTTAACGAAATTGATATAATGTACTTTAAACAGTTTATTTATATTTTATTTAAATATTAAACTAATTTTAATACTTACTACTTTCCAAAAATTTTTATTTAGACAATACCTAAAATTTAAAAAAATAAAAGAATAAAACGCACACAAACACACTGAAAAATGCCACAAAGAAAAAATGATCTCTGAACGATAATAATTGTTGGCAAAAATTTTAAATACGCATTTTCTGAAAAAAAAATTATATAATAAATATACTTAAAATCATAAAATGCATTAAAAAATAAAAAAATAAAAACTTACATCGGGATTCGAACCCGCGAATTTGGGGACGCCTTGATTTGTAATCGAAGCCTAGACTCACTCATCCAATTACTCATTATTTGTCATGCGGAAAAATAGGTCAACTGAACGTTTTACTGTTTGACTTGACAGTTATTCTGAATTTAAATCAAATTATGTAGTTTGATTTTTGTGAAAGAAAATATTAAAATATAACAAAACAGTAAGAAAACAATATATTAGATGAAGATTGGATTGGTAGAACTTTTATTGGTAATCAAATTAAGCATGTAAATCAAAGCATTACATACCTACTAGATAAATAAATCTACTCCAAAAAATCATAATTTAAAAATAAAAATCGGACCTAATTTCGGATTTCTCTCTAAAATCCCCATTCTTGAGAAAATAAATTTATTCCAACCTAATCCAAATGTATAATTACAATATGATTATAATAAAAACTACTTACCAAATTAGAATGAGTCCTTGTCCAAAATAGTCCAAAATTTCAAAAATATATATATGAAAACTATGTAAAAAGGCAGTATAACTATTAACTAACTTTTGTTTGTTGTTTCTTTTCACACAAATTTAAAAACGCAACAACCATAAATAATCAAACCACAGCTTTGCCACAGCCGACATATTGAATAATTTTTGACATGTCATTTGAACATCCAATCAGAACAAAATTATATTATCAACAAAGTTATAATGCGCATGCGCCGGGATCGTAGGTTTTAACATATAAAAATTCACCCTCATATGAGCGTAAAGAAGTATAACTTCAAAAAAATGTTATTCTACATCTTAAAAAAACTGAAAACAATGGGAACCTTCTCTGGTAAAATGGGATGATGGAAAAATATGTATTTACTGTAAATATTTTGACCAGTGACAAAACCAAAGAGGCAGGTATCTAATCTAAAAAAAATTATTTCTATATGTTAAACAAATCTCATCTACTCTAATGTGTACTTTTCGGGTTTTCCTGTGTACCTTTTTTGAGGTATTTTCCCAATTACACTACTACATGTACAACCTCTAATGCCACGTATAAAAAAAGATATGGACTGTACGGGGTCTCAATTAAAAACGTCTCCTTTTTTAATCCCGTTACAAGGCTTCGCTGTCCGGCATGTTTTTTATAAGTAAATTCTCGTCGTTTAATTAGACTCTTTTCATTGGTCAATAAACCGAATTATCTCCCGATAAAGCTCATGTTTACTACCGAATACATGCCGAGAACATCAGGAAAAACACAGGATACACAAAAAAGGAAAGCTATGGGAATTAATTCGATCCCAATTACCTCAATTTTCCGTCATTTTCATTTCCTTTCGATTGAACCTCCCAATTATACCGGTACAAACAGCCCTCCCCTCTTGGCCCCTTTTGCTGGTGACTCATTTCGAATTCCTCCCATCACCATCCAATAATTATTTTGTTTTCCAAAAGAAAACGGAATGCGATTTTCCGGATCAGAAGGTTCTTTAGCGGTTGAGTTTTTGTCTGGTGTGGTCTCAAGTATGGAGATTTAAAGAGACAACATAGCGCTCAATCGTATTAGGATGATGGGAAATTTTCCGCTTGGATTTTGTTGAGACAAAGTATTTAAGAATATTTGGAGAGAACACGTACCTATTATTTCATTTTCATGTTTTACTTCAAACATAAACTTACGTGCATAGAAATCGGCCCACTTAAAAATTTGGTCATTTTTGATGTCTCGTATTTCCTAAACCTGTTGGCCGATTTAAGTGATTTTTTTTAGTATGTTATAGCCTGATTCTTTAACAATATCGCTGTAATAATATTGTTGCTAAACAGGTAAATTTTAATTGTATACCGGGTGTACGAATCAAACTGGGTTTTTTTCTCAAAGTTCGCATCGCCCTGTAGAATATTCTAGCATTTATAAAATATTGAAATTAAAACCCAACTATAGCCTCAGGTTTTCTTAACATTGTGTTTTTTATTCTTTCGTTTATGTTGTATTATAAACAAGAATGTGTGTGTACTTTGTACGCACGTAAGAAGTTATACTTCGACTACATATTATGTGATTTTTTAGACAATACCAAAAATTTAAAAAATAAAAGAATAAAACGCACACAAACACATTGAAAAATGCCACAAAGAAAAAATGATTTCTGAACGATAATAATTGTTGGCAAAAATTTTAAATACGCATTTTCTGAAAAAAAATTATATAACAAATATACTTACAATCATAACATGCATAAAAAAATAAAAAAATAAAACTTGCATCGGGAATTGAACCCTTGAATTTCGTGCCGCTTTGACCCGTGATCGAAGCGTAGACTCACTCGTCCAATCCGACATTATTTATCATGTGGAAAAATACGGTAACTGAACGTTTTACTGTTTGACAGTTGTTTTGAAAATTAAATTATGTAGTTTAAATTTTGTGGAAGAAAATATAAAAATATAACAAAACAGTAAGAAAACAATATATTATATGAAGATTGGTAGAACTTTTGTTGGTAATCAAATTAAGTATGTAAATCAAAGCATTACATACCTACTAGATAAATAAATCTACGCCAAAAAATCATAATTTAAAAATAAAAATCGAACCTAATTTGGGATTTCTCTCTAAAATCCGCATTCTTGAGAAAATAAATGTATGTATTTCAACCTAATCCAAATGTATAATTACAATATGATTATAATAAAAACTACTTACCAAATTAGAATTAGTTTTCCTTGTCCAAAATAGTCCAAAAGTCCCAAAATATAGGTATATGAATACTATTTAAAAAGGCAGTATAACTATTAACTAACTTTTGTTTGTTGTTTCTTTTCACACAAATTTTAAAACGCAACAACCATAAATAATCTAACTACAGCTGTGCCACAGTCGCCATAATGAATAATTTTTGACATGTCATTTGAACATCCAATCAGAACAAAGTTATAATGCGCATGCGCCCAGTCGCTAGGTTTTCCCATATAAAAATTTACCCTCTATCGCCGGTAATGAAGTATAACTTCAAAAAGTTAGGTACTTTAACAACTAGACATGTTCTTCATCAATACACGGTATTTCTAAATAAGTGCGAAAAACTTTAAGAGGTAATTCTGCATGAAAAAATAATGACAATTTGCTTTATAAACGTATGTTTGCAAATGTTTAGTTTCCGAGATACGGGATGTTGAATTTTTTCTTACAAACTGACGATCTATTTATTGCTCTAAAACCGGTTGAGATAGGCAAATGAAATTTGGTTGGTTTTAAGAGACAGTTATTGCGGATTTTTTGACATGAAATTAAGAATCTTATATTCGCCATTGGCGTGCATACGGGATGTATTTAAAATGTTTATATCCGTATGCACGCCAATGGTGAATATAAAATTCTTAGTTTTATGTCAAAAAATCTGCAATAACTATCTCTTAAAAACTACCAAATTTTAATTACATATCTCAACTGGTTTTACAGCAATAAATAAATCGTTCTGCATAGAACGATTGCAATTGCGATTGAAATGCAATAGATCTGCATTTCAAATATGGCAAAGTTGTTCAAATGTCATGATTTGTCGATACCCATAAAAGTCAGATTACTACGATGTTATATCTTCCCTATACTGTTGTACGGAGTTGAGTCGTGGACTCTCACAGACGCCACCTGCAAGAAAATTGAGGCTTTTGAGATGTGGCTTTATCGTCGAATCCTGAAGATATCTTATACCGACCATTTATTGGTCTACTAATGAGGGTGTTTTGCTGAGAATGCAAAAAGAAAAAGAGCTGTTAATCAAAACAAAAACAGCCAAAATCGAATACCTAGGTTACATTATGAGGAACAGTGAAAGATATGGACTGCTGCAACTAATCGTGCAGGGAAAAGTAGAAGGAAAGCGAGGACCAGGAAGGCGAAGGATTTCGTGGCTGAAAAATCTACGTACGTGGTTCAACACAACCACTACAAATCTTTTCAGAGCAGCAGTGTGCAAAGTACAGATTGCCATGATGGTCGCCAACATCCGAAACGGATAGGTACTACAAGGAGAAGAAGAAATAAATCGTCAGTTTGTAAGAAAAAATTCAACATCCCCTATCTCGGAAATGAAACATTTGCAAACATACCTTTATAAAACAAACTGTCATTATTTTTTTATGCAGAATTACCCCTTAAAGTTTGTCGCACTTATTTAGAAACACCGTGTATTGATGAAGAACATGTCTAGTTCGTAAGGTACCTAACTTTTTTATTATCCAACATAAACGAATGAATAAAAAAACAATGTTAAAAAAACCTGAGGCTATAGTTGGGTTTTAATTTCACTATTTTATAAATGCTAGAATATTCCACAGGATGATGCGAACTTTGAAAAAAAATGAATGTGTGTGTACTTTGTACGCACGTAAGAAGTTATACTTCTACTACACATTATGTGATTTTTAAGACAATACCAAAAATTTAAAAAAATAAAAGAATAAAACGCACACAAACACATTGAAAAATGCCTCAAAGAAAAATGATTTCTGAACGATAATAATTGTTGGCAAAAATTTTAAATACGCATTTTCTGAAAAAAAAATTATATAACAAATATACTTACAATCATAAAATGCATAAAAAAATAAAAAATAAAAACTTGCATCGGGAATCGAACTCGTGAATTTCTGGGCGCTTTGATTCGTAATCGAAGCCTAGACTCACTCGTCCAATTCCACATTATTTGTCATGTGGAAAAATAGGGTAACTGAACGTTTTACTGTTTGACAGTTGTTTTGAATATAATTAAATTATGTAGTTTAAATTTTGTGGAAGAAAATATTAATATATAACAAAACAGTAAGAAAACAATATATTAGATGAAGATTGGTAGAACTTTTGTTGGTAATCAAATTAAGTATGTAAATCAAAGCATTACATACCTACTAGATAATTAAATCTACGCCAACAAATCATAATTTAAAAATAAAAATCGGACCTAATTTGGGATTTCTCTCTAAAATCCCCATTCTTGAGAAAATAAATGTACAGTAGAGCGTCGATTATCCGAGCAAGCGTTAGTAATTGACGCTTAAAATATCTTCAATTTTCTTCAATATTGTATCCAAAAATAATTATGTTGTTGCAAAGACTGCACTTTTTTGTTTAGTTGCTAGTTGTCATTATCAAGATATAAATAAATATGTAGGTATATAAATATGGCTTTTATTCACTTGTGGATAAATATGTATGACTATAAATATGTATCAATATATTGTAGTTCGATTATCCGAACAAATCGGTTTTCCTAACACCTATGGACGGCGTTATGCATAACTCGAGCAAGCGCCATTTCTTTAATATCGAGATAACAGCTGATTCTGGTGACACATAGCTAAAACTATCTTGGAAAAAATCCCTGTTATTGTCACGTTAACGGTTACTAAGAAAAACAAAACCAAGCGACATTAATCCACTTACCATTAAGCGACCATTAAGCAACCAAGAAACGAAAAACTTTGAAGCCATTTATCTCAAAACTATGTTTTGGCGCTTGGTCGAGTTATGCATAACACCGTCCCTATGTCCCCCAATTAGTTCAGATAATCGACGCTCTACTGTATTTCAACCCAATTCAAATGTATAATTACAATATGATTATAATAAAAACTACTTGCCAAATTAAAATGAGTTTTCCTTGTCCAAAATAGTCCAAAAGTCCAAAAATATAGGTATATGAAAACTATTTAAAAAGGCAGTATAACTATTAACTAACTTTTGTTTGTTGTTTCTTTTCACACAAATTTTAAAACGCAACAACCATAAATAATCTAACTACAGCTGTGCCACAGCCGCCATATTGAATAATTTTTGACATGTCATTTGAACATCCAATCAGAACAAAGTTATAATGCGCATGCGCCGGGCTGATAGGTTTTAACATATAAAAATTCACCCTCATATCGCCGGTAAAGAAGTATAACTTCAAAAAACACAGTTTGATTCGTACACCCTGTATACAATGACAATGTACCTGTCTAGCAACAATATTATTACACCGGTTTTGTTAAAGAATCAGGCTATAACATATTAAAAATGACTTAGATCGGCCAACAGGTTTAGGAAATACGAGACATCAAAAATGACCAAATTTTTAAGTGGGCCGATTTCTATGCACGTAAGTTTAGTTTGTTCTTTAGTAATAGACGGAGAGCTAGAGCCGAAAAATCATCGTCATAAGTAATATGGAGTTTTTCCTATGAAATGTATCCATTGTATATTGACAATTATGACCCCTTTCAGGCTGACACCTCAGTGGATACAGGAAGTAGTAATAAGGGATGAAAGGGGAAAGTTAGTGTAGTCTTTAAAGGTTTTCACCTCCTATTTTGTTAAACCTCCATCGATTTGCATGAAAATTGCTGACTAGTTAGGGCATATCTCAAGAATTAAAACTGATTTAGTGCCAACTTGCACTTTTACCCTGGTAGTGAATACCACCCCTTCCCGTGGGTGAAAACTATTTTATTAAAAAAAAAAACCCACAAATCGACAGAGGGACAAATTTTAAGTAAAATTTGTTATATCATGTTATTAAAATAAATCAATACTTTTTGAGTTATTAAAGATCAAAGATTTGTCTATTTAAGAGCATATGCGCGAAATTACGGATGATAAAAAGAACATGTTAATTAATTGTATGTTAGTAAAATATTATTTTTATATTATTTCGGTATTTATTTGAATTTTTTTTTCATTATAAACTGAATATGTCCAGAAACTGGGGGTGTCCCATAATGGGTACATTTGACACATTCGAATACACTTTTGCTAAATTTATAATATCGAAATAATATAAAAATAATATTTTAGTAACATACAATTAATTAATATGTTCTTTTTATCATCGGTAACTTCACCCATGTGCTCTTAAACCGACAAATCTTTGATCTTTAATAACTCAAAAAGTATTGATTTATTTTAATAGCATGATATAACAAATTTTACTTATAATTTGTCCCTCTATCGATTTGTAGGGTTACTTTTAATAAAATCGTTTTCACCCCCGAGAAGGGGTGGTATCCACCTGTCCTAGATTTTAACAATATTTCAGATAATTTCAAATATCTTAAAATTATTCCACTGTAATATATTTAAATATATTAGTAAACAATCAAGCATGCCGAATGTTTAAGTAGTCTTGTAAACAAAACTTACACATGTAGGTATTAGTGCAAGATTGCATTTCTGTATATTATTATTGAAATAATAATCTTGACATACATATACGAAAGTATTACAAACATAGGTAATCAATAAGTATTCATACACAGAAATATTCAGGCAGTCTAACAGTCTAATATTGGGGTTACTGTAGAGAGTGCCACCTCGACTAAGGACGTTCATTCCATCGTCAACTGGGTACTATTAACGAGTATTAAATGTACCTATAATAATTAAGTATTAATGGGAAATATAGTGTCTTCCAGTTAATCACCCCATCGTTAGGGTAGCAAAAACGCGTTACCACCATACACCCCAGGGTAAAAGTGCAAGTTCGCACCAAATCATTTTTATTTCCTGAGGTATGCTCTAACTAGTCACCAATTTTCATGCAAATCGATGGAGGTTTAACAAAATAGGAGGTGAAAACCTTTAAAGACTACACTAACTTTCCCCTTTCATCCCGTATTGCTATTTCCTGTATCCACTAAGGTGTCAGCCTGAAAGGGGTCATAATTATCAATATACAATAGAGACATTTCACATGCCTAACTCCATATTACTTATGATGATGATTTTTCAGCTCTAGCTCTTAGACTATAACGCTTACTTACGCTCGTTCGGAGCTATTATTATTTATGCAGGGTGTAACAAAAATACAGGTCATAAATTAAGTCACATATTTTGGGACCAAAAATAGTTCGATTAAACCTAACTTACCTTAGTACAAATGTGAACATAAAAAAATTACAGCCCTTTGAAGTTACAAAATAAAAATCGATTTTGTCCAATATATCGAAAACTATTTGAGGTTTCTTATTGAAAACGGACATGTGGCATTCTTATGACAGGAACATCGTAAAACAAAATTATAGTGAAATTTGTGCACCCCATAAAAATTTTATGAGGGTTTTGTTCCCTTAACCCCCCCCCCCAAACTTTTGCGTACGTTCCAAAATGATCATTTCATTTTGGCACAGTTAGTTAAACACAATGTTTTTAAAACTTTTTTGCCTCTTAGTACTTTTTCGAAAAGCTAGTATTTATCGAAATATTTTGAATATTTGTCAAATCCACCACATATTTGTATACTGTTAAGTACTATAGAGACTTGGTAATAATATGAAAATTTATTTATAAATTACAATTTGAGATATAAAGTGATGAGCACGCTAATAACCGGCAAAATAGCTCAAATGATGGAAAACATAATACATTGAGAAAAAAGAGATGAAACTAGTGGAGGTGGAAATTATCGTTAAAAACGTATTAATTAACATTACATTACATAGTTTCCCACCTTTAGACGTTTGTGATAGGAGTATTTTTATAAAATTGTACTGTCACAATGACAGTTGTCATACACTTCTGATACGTCTAAAGGTGGAAAACTATGTAATGTAATGTTATTTTGATGATATTTTGATTATGATATAACGATAATTTCAACCTCCACTAGTTTCATCTCTTTTTTGTCGGTTATTATCTTTTGAGCTATTTTGTCGGTTATTAGCGCGCTCACCACTGTATTTTGAATAATATTGAAAAAAAAGGTGCCACATCTCGATAAAAGATGCCTTATCGGAAAAATACTAAGAGGCAAAAAAGTTGTAAAAAAATCCCTGTGTTTAACTAATGGTACCGCAAAAATAGTTTAATTGGAACGTACACAAATATATGGGGGGTTTAAAGGCACAAATCCCCCATAAAATTTTTATGTAAACATATTAAAAAAGAAGCCGCATCTCGATTAAAACTGGCTAATCGAAAAAATACTAAGAGGCAAAAAAGTTTTATAAACATTGTGTTTAACTAATGGTACCACAATAATAATTTAATTGGAACATACATAAAAGTTTGGGGGTTTACGGGAACAAAACCCCCATAAAATTTTTATGGGGTGCACAAATTTCACTATAGTTTCTTTTTAAGATGTTCCTGCCATAAGAATGCCACATGTCCATTTTCATTAAAAAATCTCGAATAGTTTTCGATATACCGGAAAAAATCGATTTTCATTTTGGAACTTCAAAGACGTGGAATGGGGGGTTTCTTTGAAACCTTAAATAGGAACCCCCATTTTTTATTGCAGATTTGGATTCCGTACGTAAAAATAAGCAACTTGTTTTCGATAAATGGCGCTATAATCGGAAAAGATTTTTGGAAATGGAAAATTAAATTAAAAATGGAAAGTGGACCTAATCTTCATAACCCAGTATGTCTCCATCATGCTCGAGTAACTGCAAATTTAGCATACTTGCCTCCCCTACCATTACACATTATGTATTGTCAGACAATTCAAAAGTTGGCTTGTTAAACGGTGATTATGCATTCTTCATCAAAACTGGAAGTTCATATTTTTTAAACCTCCACTTTAATACAAAGCCACCCCCGTAATGTGTTACGAGTTTATATTTAATTACACTTATTACATTCGCCTTGTTAACAAACTCCCTACGTATGCAGCATACACCGGAATTTCCAGAAATTTCATACAACTGCAACCAGCGAACAGGAGCCTTTCTCTCAACTCCTGATTTGCGTGAACAAGAACTAATCAAGGATCCCCGAAAGAGCATGGCCACAGAGCAGACGATTAATTACCGCCCGGTGCCGCCCAGTGCCCCCTTTCAGCTCCCACATCGTCCCGACCAGATTCAATACACTTTGGTTTGCGTGGAAATCAAAGAGATCCTGGGATTCTGCTCCTGCTTCTCGGTCTATGTTGCGCAATTTAGACAGATTCGAATCTGACCTCAAACTGTTTATATTTAGACGTTTGCGTCAGTTCAAGTCAAAGATTTGGATTAAATCGTTAGCTTAAATGGTCTCCCAATGAATCACAAAAGCTATGAGATAAAATATGTATCTCAAGTGTGTGGATGCACTTAAGTGAAATAATTATACAGGGTGTCCCGAAAAGAATGGTCATAAATTATACCACACATTTTGGGGTCAAAAATAGTTCGATTGAACCTAACTTACCTTAGTACAAATGTGCTCACAAAAAAAGTTACCGCCCTTTGAAGTTACAAAATGAAAATCGATTTTTTTCAATATATCGAAAACTATTAGAGATTTTTTATTGAAAATGGACATGTATAATTCTTATGTCAGGAACATCTTAAAACAAAATTATAGTGAAATTTGTCCACCCCATAAAAAATTTATGGGGATTTTGTTCCCTTAAACCCCCCCAAACTTTTGTGTACGTTCCAATTATTTCATTATTGTGGTACCATTAGTTAAACACAACGTTTTTAAAACTTTTTTGCCTCTTAGTATTTTTTCGATAAGCCAGTTTTTATTGAGATGCGGCTTCTTTTTCAATATATTTACGTAAAAATTTTATGGGGGTTTTGTTCCTTTAAACCCCCCTAATGTTTGTGTACGTTCCAATTAAACTATTATTGTGGTACCATTAGTTAAACACAGTGTTTTTAAAACTTTTGTCTCTTAGTCTTTTGTTCATAAGTCACCTTTTATCGAGATGTAGCTTCTTTTTCAAAATATACCTAAAAATGTAAATTATAAATAAATTTTCAGATTATTAACAGGTCTCTATAACCGTACTTAACCATATACAAATATGTGGTGGATTCGACAAATATTCAAAATATCTCGATAAACACTGGCTTATCGAAAAAGTACTAAGAGGCAAAAAAGTTTTAAAAATAATGTGTTTAACTAATATTGCCACAATAATAATTTAATTGGAACGTACACAAAAGTTTGGGGGGTTTAAGGGAACAAAACCCCCATAAAATTTGTATGGGGTGCACAAATTTTACTTAATTTTTTTTTTAAGATATTGCTGTCATAAAAATGCCACATGTCAATTTTCAATAAAAAATCTCTGAGAGTTTTCGATATATGAAAAAAAATCGACTTCATTTTGTAACTTCAAAGGGCTGTAACTTTTTTTGTGTGCACTATTGTATATAGATAAGTGAGGTTTAATCAACCTATTTTTGACCCCAGAATCTGTGGTATAATTTATGACCAATCTTTTCGGGACACCCTGTATATGTACGAGATGCTTCAATAGTAAATAGTATATTGTGCAACAAGTGCAGAAAGGTACTAATTTCTCACGAGTTTGAAAAGTTGCGGTACGAGCGCAAGCGAGTGCCGTAATTCAAACGAGTGAGAAATTACCTTTCTGCACGTGTTACACACTATACTTTTTCTACAACCACAGTTTTTGCTAAAAATAAAAATCACAATTTCCAAACGAAGATTAATTATAATAATAAATTATAAATTTTAAACTGTATTTAATTAATACCAATCAATTTAAATTCCTTATACCTAAACAAATTACACAGAAATCAGTTAAAAAATTAATGCACTGACCTTATTTGTTTGAATTTAAACTACTTTAAATAACTATTACAAAATAATGGCACAGTTGACGTTATATTTATGCAGTCACGGATTTACACCATACCTACTTCATTTGACGTATCTTGCTGAGGTTGCTAAATTCTTATTAGTTAATTGATAATTATAAAATATTTATTAAGAGCAAAATTGTAAAATAAATCAGTTGTAACATCCATAATTTAATTTCTATTCGATAATTAAGTATAATAATTATTGTCTTACAGGTTGTATATTTGTCTACACCACAGATGTAAACAGAATATATTATAACGTTACTCAGAATGAAGTAGTCATTTGTAAATTATCAAATGTGTTCAAAAATAATATTAGGTTAAAGTAGCGAATTTTGACATGAGTTAAATCGATTCTTTTTTGAAAAGTACTATCAAATCTAATATCTTCAATAAAACCGTTTCATCTAAACATGGTATAATTATATTTATGATTTTATTGTGGAATGTAATGGTACTGTGATATTTTCTCACAGTATAAGATTTATGACATTAGTGTGCAGAAAAATGACGTTTCTGTGCCGAAAAGTTCTTTTCTGCACACTAATGTCATAAATCTTGTATTGTGAGAAAATATCAACTTTGTTAACATAATTGTTGTAGGAAAAAGTAATTTTTAGAATTATAAAGATAAAGATAATTACAAGAATAATTTTCAAATTAAAATAGAATCAAATAACTCTATTCCAGATCGCAAAAAAGCAATAGAGTGATTATGATCTAGAGGTTGAAGGGCGTACGTAGAATCTGTTTTTCTATTATTGAAAGCCCTTTTGTGCTCTGCTGTACGCTTGTTAAAGGTTTTGCCAGTTTGGCCGATGTAAGTTTTCGGGCACTCACCACATGGTCAAACTGGTAGAACCTTTATCAAAGCATATAGCAGAAAACAAAATCTACGAATCAACAAATGGTCAAGCTATAAGAATGCAGAATGCAAAGGTCGTAAATATGTGAAAACCGCGTGAAGAAATCCTACAAATAAGAAAATTTTATTTGAGAATTTACACATGGAATGTCAAAAATTTTATTTGCAGCTGGAAAACTTGACAACGCAATTCAGGAAATGAAAATAATGAAAATAGATTATTAGGAATCACCGACTTGAGAGAGCCATAGTTCGGAACTTCTAAAATGGATGAGGATATTTCATAAAATATGGTATTCTTAATATTGTTCTGAAACTGTTTATTTGTGACATTTATGTAATTTACTATTCTAAATGGGAAACAAGCCACAATTATTCAACTTAAAAAATTATTTTATTGACGTTTCGACTTCCTACTTGGACGTCGTTGTCAAAATACAAAATATTACTAAATTAAACAAAAATGTTGTTGCTTAGTAAAGAAATTCTTCTAGCAATTTAATTTAAATTAAATTCATTTAAAAGTCTTCTACTTTAAAGTGTATAATATATGTCTGAATAAGCGATATAAATGAGTCAGATTAAATTAAAGTATTAAAAGAATTTTTTTGATGTCTGAATTGCCAATATGACTGAAGCACATACAATTAAATATCAGAAGACCCCCTCTGTGGCTCTGTGGTTCGAATCTCACCAGGGTCAGAGATTTTCGTTTATTATAAATTAATAAATGAATATAGTTTCTGTCCTTGTGTAATCCGTACTCACCGGAGGGACCGCAGACGTTCGGATGCAATTATCGTCTCTTTGCAAAGACAATGACGTCGACTTTGCAAAGTAACAAGACACTTACTCAACACTAGGGTGGCCCTTAAAAATGAAATTTAACGATTGTTACTTCTCACCCCCTAAAATTGTTCCAATTATGGAGAAACTTAAAAATATAAATTTTTATTGAAATCTGAAAATATTTAAAGGTGGCCCCGGGCCCCTGAGACCCCATTCAATTGAAATTAGTCATGTACTACGAATTTCTGCCAATAATGTAAAAGATATTAATAATTAATCGCCTATCAGTTACAATTAAGCACATGAATAAAGAATATTAAAATTGGTGAAGGTTAAATGGATTTGGACAACAATGATGATGCTAGCGTTGGGGCGGATGCGACTTCTGAAGGTGAAACCTTACCTAAAAGAGCACGAATCAAAATCATGACTTCTGAACTTTCGTCTTCCCTCGATAGAACCCAGGTATCGTACAAGACAGCCACATTTATTATTAGTGATGTAGTATCCAGTCTTGGTCATGATGTAAGCTCGTTAGTCATCAATCGCAACTATATTCAGCGCGAGAGAGAGATAACTCGATTCAAGATTGCAACAAAATTAAAAAAAGACTTTTTAATTTCTGGACCTGTTATTGTTCATTTGGACGGTAAGCTAATGGAGGACTTAACTTCCAAGAATCATGTGGATCGCCTTCCTGTTGCTGTGTCAAATGTCAATCGTGGATATGAACAGATGCTGGGTGTTCCAAAATTACACAATGGAACGGGAATTGCCCAGGAAAATTCCATTTTGGAATGTTTGTAGTAATGGGGTATTGTTCATGAAATCGCAGCTCTATGTTTCGATATACTGCATGTGACTCAGGGCCGAAGTCTGGAACATGTACCATTCTTCAGCATAACTCCAGAAAGGACTTACTTTTTTTAGCCTGCCGCCACCACATTTCGGAACTTATAGTTGGATCTGTGTTTGATGAGGTAATGATTAGTAAATCATCTAGCCTCCAAATAAGTATTTTCGAAAGTAAGAAAATCTACGGTCTCGTTTTGATTAAAATCAAACGAAACCGTAGATTTTCTTATTTTGTTAATGCCATACTCTGCATAGAGTACAAAGACTCGTTTCATATGGGCTCTCTGAACCGCCAAGTGGAATGTTTTCCGGGCGGTGCCTTTTGGTATGTTATACCTGGGTTAAGCAGAAAGCTTGACTTGAGTCAAAATTCATTTCGCTTATTCCCCGTAAGAGGGCGTTCTATCCATACTGCGATATAAATTATTTTAATTTATATCGACAATCTACGGTCGGAATGGCAAAAATCTGTCTTCCTTAGAGCCTCCTTGACAACAGGTAGACCAAGAAATAGTGCTATCGGGGGATGGAGCAAGACAGATTTAAATCAAAACGAAACCGTAGATTTTCTTATTTTGTTAATGCCATACTCTGCATAGAGTACAAAGACTCGTTTCATATGGGCTCTCTGAACCGCAAAGTGGAATGTTTTCCGGGCGGTGCCTTTTGGTATGTTATACCTGGGTTAAGCAGAAAGCTTGAATTGAGTCGAAATTCATTTATTTTCGAAAGATTCAAGACAGCTGTTCAATTATAGACAAAAGTACTTTTGAACTTTCTTCCAACTGGTTCGTTTCTATTATCCTGGAGCCATGCAGAGGCGAGATGGAGGTCTAAAGTTATCTATGCTATAAAGATGTGGTTGCTTCACAGCCAATTAATCACAGCTTCGGAGCCGAAGGGAATTGTAAATCAGCGCTCTTCGCAGTCAGCGTATACTTGAGGGACTAGATACAAGCACCATTAGCTACTGAAGCGCCATTCAATGATTTCGACTTAGGAAACAGCTCCTTAACGAAAGAAGTGCCATCGTAACGAGCCAAAAACTTCAAAAACACTTATGATATCTATCTGAACATCTCTTTCCGATGAGTCTTTTTGATTCCAGGATACTTCCAGAATCCAAAAGATTAATGGTTGCAGCTATGGAGAATGAAGCTGCTGAACACCCTCTAAAACGTCCTACTGATATGAAATCTTGTGCATTTTTGGAGAGCAAAGATCCGGAAAAGTTTTTACTGTAAACTCCAACCAATTCTTCAACATGCTTGGACTTCCTGATGACTTTTTAAAAAGAGATCCGGTTCAATGGAAAGATGATGAAAGTTTCAAGGCAGCTTAAAATATGGTGAAGAATTTCGTGACGACAAATGATAGGACAGAAAGAGGAGTTGCACTAATTGAATACCTTAACAAAAACTCACTAATAAGGGAAAACAGTTACAATACCTCTTACAAGTAGTCGCGGAGCATCGAAAAATGTTTCCGGGCTCTATAAAAAGCGAAATCTTGAAAACAAAACAACATAAGAAGTAATAACTGTAGTGAATCTTTCTTATAGGTGTTAAAGATCATAGAAATTATTTATTTTTATTAATAAATTACTAAAAATATTTTATATATCCCATTATTTTATAATGGCAATATATTAACATGAATAACGAACATACGAAACTTCCAGACCCGGGGCCACCTCTAGATATTCACCGATTTTCATGAAATTTCGCACGTTTAAGTTCGATGTATAATGGAACACTTTTGGGGGGTGAGAGGGTGAAATTTCAAAATTTAAATTTTCTCACATATGTTAAGGGCCACCCTACTCAACACACATACTACACATGACAGTAGGTATACCTAACTGCAAAAATTCACGGTACCTACCATGCCAATGGCCATTAGTTGTCGAGGCATTAGCCTCGACAACAAAATAAAAAAAGTATTAGAAGAAGTAACAATAACAAAATTTGTTTAATTTATTAATGATTTGTATTTTGAGAACGATCTGCGAATCGTAAATCGAAACGTCAAAAAAAAAAGAAACTTATTTTAAGGTAAGATTTTGACTTATTTCTAATTAAAATTCAAAATTGCCTTAAGATGCAACAAGAAAGTAGCTTCAAAACATTAGGAATGATAATAGTGTAATAATATTCAAATAATATTAGTTATAATGCACATCCTTAACCAAGACAAATGAATTCTGGCACATAATATACTCGTACATTAAGCAATCGAAGGGTGTCAAGAAGGAGTGGTCCTTTTCAAATATATTCCTCCGCCACTTTTTGTTGGTTCTGTTGCTTCTCCGGTATGGGTAAAAGGCCAGAAAATATTCCCTTAATTCCTCCGGAAAAACGGGAAAGGCGGACAATTTTGTTTATTGGTAGCCCACTTCCAGCATCTTGTTTCTGTAATATTTCTTTCTCGAAAACTTAACACAGGACATTTCTCCAAGAAAGAGCTCTCGCTTGTTCACGAGATTTATTTGCTTACTTTATCCCAACAAGACGGTCATCCCACTGATAGCTGGCGTAATATATCATTTTTTACTGATAAATTTCCGTTATTTCTAAAAGGTTGTGTTATGAATTTTTTTATGTGGAACGGTTTTGTCACCGAGCTTTGCTCGTGACGTTTTGTATAGGCGATTTTTTACTCTAAAAGGGAAAAGGATACCTTCGGCGATAAAAAATGGATAGGACGCGCTTAACAATACAATAAAACAAAGAGGAAACAAAAGATAAAACAAAAGAACGCGGTTTGTATAGGTTGGAGCTTACAGAGGCAATATTATTAATTTAAAATTGAAAGTGCCATATTTGTTATACATTTAGCTAATTGTCAGTGTAATCACCGTCAGTCATTTAAGGGGGGAGGGGTACGAAATCAACGTTTCAAGCACATTTCTGCTAAGAAGTGGACACTTAAATGGAATTGTAGTAACAATTTTAACGACCTTTTAAAGGTTATTTTTATTGCCATTAAGTTTGTACATTCAAACAATAAAACGTTTTTTATAATCGTCTTTGAAATCCTTTAGTAAAAATAGAACGATAAAAAATACAGGTGTATGATTTATGACTTACAGTTACGTATTTAGCGCTTTTTGTGAATTAAGTCAATATAATGAAGGGAAGATAGTACAGAGCTGGATAATGTTTGTCGAGATCTAAATATATACGTAATATATCATTTTTTACTGATAAATTTCCGTTATTTCTAAAAGGTTGTGTTATGAATTTTTTTATGTGGAACGGTTTTGTCACTGAGCTTTGCTCGTGACGTTTTGTATAGGCGATTTTTTACTCTAAAAGGGAAAAGAATACCTTCGGCGATAAAAAATGGATAGGACGCGCTTAACAATACAATAAAACAAAGAGAAAACAAAAGATAAAACAAAAGAACGCGGTTTGTATAGGTTGGAGCTTACAGAGGCAATATTATTAATTTTAATTTGAAAGTGCCATATTTGTTATACATTTAGATATTAAAATTGTCAGTGTAATCACCGTCAGGCATTTGAAGGGGTACGAAATCAACGTTTAAAGCACATTTCTGCTAAGAAGTGGACATTAATATGGAATTATAGTTACAATTTTAACGACCTTTTAAAGGTCATTTTTATTGCCATTAAGTTTATACATTCAAACAATAAAACGTTTTTTATAATTAACGCTGAAATCTTTTAGTAAAAATAGAACGATAAAAAATACAGGTGTGTGATTTATGACTTACAGTTACGTATTTAGCGATTTTTGTGAATTAAGTCAATATAATGAAGGGAAGATAGTACAAAGCTGGATAATGTTTGTCGAAATCTAAATATATACGTAATATATCATTTTTTACTGATAAATTTCCGTTATTTCTAAAAGGTTGTGTTATGAATTTTTTTATGTGGAACGGTTTTGTCACCGAGCTTTGCTCGTGACGTTTTGTATAGGCGATTTTTTACTCTAAAAGGGAAAAGGATACCTTCGGCGATAAAAATGGATAGAACGCGCTTAACAATAAAATAAAACAAAGAGGAAACAAAAGGAGGCGATTTTTATAGGTTGGAGCTTACAGAGACAATATTATTAATTCGAATTTGAAAGTGTCATATTTGTTATACATGTTGCTATTAAAATTGTCAGTGTAATCAGGGAATTAAGGGAGGGAGGGCATGGTTTGAAATCAACATTTCAAGCAATTTTTTGTGAATTTTTTTTGAAACTATGGTAGAATTATTTTATTTTTAAATAAATAAACATATATAGTATGAATTATGGAAAAATATACCAACGGTGGCAAATTTTTACAGATACCTAAAAAAATGGATTTTGCAGTGAACATCAGAACTCGTCAATGGATCGTGTGAAACAAAAAATTCAAAAAGATTTTATTAACTTATGATTTTCTCGAGGTTGTTCGCTGTTGAGTTTTTTAGTTAACGATTTTTGAGGTTTTGGCATCACTCAGAAGTCAAAATAATGAAATATTTTGTAAAAAATGGGTGAAAATCAACATATTCTTTATTGTTAAAAAAAATAAGCATAAAATAAAAGATACTTCTACAGCGTTAACTCACTAAATGTCTAAATAAAATCTATACAAAATTTCAAGTGGATCTAACAAGTAGTATTTGAGTTAAAATGTTCACCGCCTGAAAAAAGCAGTTTTGAGAAAAACGCTTTTAAAGTTTTTACAACTTTTATTTTTTATTTCTTTTTGTCTGTCACATCGTAAAGTGATGCACACCGGAATATATTTTTGAATCCCGGAGTTATCTACGAAAGAGAAACGAAACAGTTGCTGTCGAACGTTTCTCACTACGCTCAAGCGGCAAAGCGAGACGAAAGTAGGAATATTCAACAAGCTGTATATCCGGTAATTTTGCTCCGATACTGATACTTTTAGAGAGTTTTCTTGAAATACAGTCAAAACCGTTTATAACGAACTTCAAGGGACTGGTGGTTTTTGTACGTTGTAGCCAGTGTTGTCTGTAAGCGGTTCTATCTGTTATAACGAACAGGTTGCTATAAACGATATTACACTGGTAGCAACAGTCAGTTCGTTGTAACTCTATGATGCAAAAATGTGTAACTTAATCTATAGGTACTTCTAATATGTTATAACATATTACACATATGTTAATATGTTATTAACATATGTGTTTATTATTGTACTTACGTAAATCTAAATATGTACATACATACATATAATAAATATGTATGAAGATATTGGAATTAGTACAGGTAGTCAATGAACAATACTCATAATATTATAGCGAGTTCTAAAAATCGTTGTATTATAAAAGTATGGGCATACATACCCTATTTATTTTTAAAAAGACCAAATAATGTCAATTACACCATTGGGCCTTTTGGGCCAAATGGTGTAATAATGTAAACAAAATCTTGTGATAATGGAGTAGGAAGTCTAGTGTCTAAAGCACTTACAAGTGAACCCTGCCCGGATGTACCATCATAACCATAAATTAATAAAACCTTCCTTTTCATTTCGTGGTAATATCGGTACCTCGGAGAAGTACAATACAATGCCCATTTTCGTAACTTTACAGGAAAGCAATTTTAAACTTTTTTCAACAGAAAGTGTTATTGCTAAAGTTATTTATTGGGATATGGAAACAACATTATTTTAGGACATTGTCTAATCTTTGTCATTTAAATCATGCATTTGTTATAATTGTTTATTATATAGTGTGTAAAAAGGTCATAATTGAAAAAAAAATGGATGTTGTATCTCACCGACGTACAGATATGTATGCTGTAACTAATATTTCAACTGCTAGTGTTCCAAGAAATATGTTCGCTTTAACCGATTTGTTCGTTATAAGCAATGTAAATGCTTTTTTTATATGTCATTTCACGGGACCTACTATTTTGTTTGTTATATCCGACTGTACGTTGTAGCCGGTGTCGTTGTAAACGATTTTGACTGGATGTTCTTTCATTTAAAATAATACAGTAGACTCTCTCTATAACAAACATGGTTATTACGAGATTTCGCTTATAACGAGGGACACTAGATGTTCCATGAAATTCCTATTGAACAGTAACACCTCTATAACGAGGCATATTTGGTTATAACGAGGAAAAATGAAATCATAAAATATGTATCTTTACCTGTTTTTAGCGCTGTAATGGCTATAAATAAAAACCGCAACAGCCTGTATACAAAAATCCATAACATCTGTGTTGTTATCGAGGATAGTGCTATAATAAAATCCACCGCCTATAATAAACTTCTTCCTCTTCTGTTTATCTATCGACCGATATTGAATATTGTAAGAAAATTTACAATTTATGATGGTGAAGCCTTATTGTTGAGGAAACAATATTTAACATCTTATATTGTTCCGGATGGCTTCAGGCTTCACTATAGGAAGTTAATGTTTCAGAAAACTATATATTCATATGTATGCACAATATTATTGTTGTCTGATATAACTAGATCCGCTTATAACGGGGTAATTAGTCCGCCATTTCAGTTCTCGTTATAGAGGGAGTCTACTGTAATTTCAAAATTTTCAAAACATACATATCCGCATACAAAACTTGTTTAAAGTTTTTACAATTTTTATTTTCAATTTCTTTTTCCCTGTCAAATCGTAAAGTGTTGCCCACCGGAATATGTTTCTGAATCACGGAGTAATTTACTAATGCTGTTGTACGTTTCTCGCTATAGTAGGGGAGGAAAGTACGCTAAATGTGCAGTCACTCGAGCGCTTTGGTGACCTATTGGTTTGTGAAGAGTAGGTCTAAAACCAAAAAAAGTTAAGTAAAGTTTTTCATTTTAGTGGGCGCTTGCCATTTTTTAATTTAATTTTTCATTTCCAACAATCGTTTTTTCCGATTATAACGCCATCTGTGCATAATTCGAAAAAATGTTTCAAATAAAAGTTACTTATTTTTACGTAAGGAATCCGAATCTGTAATAAAAAATGGGGGCTCCTATTTAAAATTTTAAAGTATCTCCCCACCCCACATCCGTGGGGGGTCGTGTTTGGTGCCATTCGATAGATTTTTCAAACATATTGAATAAGTGTATTTTTCAGTTTGTTGATCTGATGTTTATTTTGCGAAATATCGCGGAATTCGCATTTAAAATTTTAATTTTACCCCCACCCCTCTCCGTGGGCAGTCGTGTTTGGTATCATTTGATAGATTTTTGACAAATATTGAGCACGTATTTTTTAGTTTTTAGATCTATCGCTCATTTTGCGAAATATTCGCTTTTTTCTTGTGAAATTTTGTGACTCATCTATTTCCTTACGCCCCGCCCAAATCGTCAGATTTTTGAAATATACACTGTTTTGCATGTACTTAACTTAGCTTATCTTAATCTGACAATTTCGAGTTTTTCTAAGGATAGATTTTTTTTTCGCCCCCCCCCCTTAACGAACTCCCCTGTGTTTAGAGCCAATATATGGGGAGGTACATCTACAGGGAACCAGGGTTCTCCCCATATGATAATCTGACGCGCTCGAGTTACGAGTTACAAACTGCAAAAATCCCCGCTTGGACTCCGCTATCACTACGCTTAAGTGCGCTGGCAAAGCTGCTGCAAAGTGAGTCGAAGTTAGGGATATTCAACATGTATTTTCGGTAATTTTGCCCCGATGAATCTGAAAGTTTCAGAAAATTTTTAAAACATCCCCCTCCCCCCAATATTGTCTTTATTTCTCTTACTTTTTATAATATTGGATATACCTAATAATTAAACATAATGTGTAATCCATAATGTACCATCTTCTTTGTAAATACTGAGTGCATAATTCTATAATAATGTTACAGCGAATTGAATCGTCTATCGTCTATCGCAATTTAAAAATGCCCCTCCCTCTATGAAGCCTTTGAAGGTCAAACAATCTCCACCGGCCACGCACACCACAAATCATGCCGAAATAATGGTCAAGCCATGATCCATAATGGCTACCCCTCCCTTCAATTAGTCAGAGAGAGGAATCCTATGTCCAGTTGACAGTGCATTGATAATTGCACGCCGAAACTGGGGTGATTGTCGCTCTAACGCTATTCCTAAACACTGCTGCTGACCATGATACTCTCCATTCTACACATTGTATTGATGACAATGAAGAGAAACTAATCGATAATTTCGTTTATTTGATTTTAATGAACGTCGTCCCAAGTGTCACCATCAGTCGAAGCTTCCGGAAATCCGTCCACAAATTATGACAGAAAAATAACACTTTGGTCCTAATGGATTACAAACATTTAACGCCTAATTTGGAGCAGTTATACACTGCTCTAAAAACATGTACAATGGCCATTCCATTTCAGATCACTCAATTTTGGAGCAAAAAAAATTTTGGACCTCCGATTTGTCTGAAAATTGGTATATAGCTTCTACGGGACGTAAAAATAAGATATTTAAGGTCAAAAAAATTTTTTCTTCTTTTTTTCTCAAAATGTTATTTTATGCGATTGTGTTGGGATACACAGCATCTCAGTAAACATCTTTTTAAGACAAACTCTTTAATAATTAAATGCCCGTGGTAAAGACAAATATGTTTGTTTTTAATAAATACGATTAACCTAGATTACCACATCGATACATGCTAGTATTTGATACAAGGTCAAGTTGCAATAATAATCAATGTATGTTTGTTAGCAGTCAGCAGTTTTGAATCACTCTCACTTTTGCTTACCAAAACATAAAACAAAACAATCGACCTTTAATTATACTTTCACGGGGAACAGATAAATCAATTAGTAGTTGAGATTCCAGCGAGTAACATCACATTAAGCAAATAATATACCACCAGCTACTTACCGTTAAATACTCCACGTATAAATAAATGTATTAACTGTGAGAGTTATTTACTAGATCAACCCATATGGTCGGGGGTAACCAACCCCTAATTATCTAAGGTGGCTCAGAAGCCAGGAGCCACCATACGATTTTACAGTGATTTGGTGTTTATTTATACAAATTTGCACTTTCTATTGTAAAGTATCAATGGAAAACATAATATTTTAATAGAAGGGACTCAAAAATGTCATTATATGGCATTATAACAAGTTACTTTGATTCAAAACAAGCTTTTGATCAAATTTTATAGTGTAGAAAACGTTAAAATACCGTTTTTTACATTTTTCTCCATTCCCAAAATACATCATAATAATATATTTGGCTGAAAATTTGCCCACAGATAGACAAAACATAGGACTTTAAGTGGTGAGAAGGATTTGAATTATATTACAATACCAAAAAAGTTACATGCAATATTATAGTCAAATATATAGGCGTCTACTGTAAGTACAATTAACTCGAAAATATCGACCTCACGACAAAAATTGTTAAAAAGAAATTGTAATAATTGTAAATACGATTTATTTGGAACAATTTCAGTTCCTACCATTTTTGTCGAAAATTTAAAAATGGCGGAGATATTGAGCAAAACAGGTTCTCCTTTAAAATCAAGATGGCTGCTAACGAAACGGAGGAATTCATTCGTTATTTTAAATTTAGGCTACTATTGACTCCCCTAAAGATCAGAAAAATAACATTTTGGGCAGCTCGGCATTCAAGGTCAAATGCTATCCCGACTGGACTAATATATACTTTTGAGTCTGATATTACTGCATGTAACTATTTTGGTATTGTAATATAATTCAAATCCTTCTAACCACTTAAAGTCCTATCGTTTGGCTATCTGTGGGCAAATTTTCAGCCAAATCGATGATAATATTTTTTGGGAATGGAGGAAAATGCAAAAAACGGTATTTTAACGTTTTTTACACTATAAAATTTGATCAAAATCTTGTTTTGATTCAAAATAACTTGTTATAATGCCATATAATGACATTTTTGAGTCCTTTCTATTAAAATATTATGTTTTTCATCGATACTTTACGACAGAAAATGCAAATTTGTTTAAATAAACACCAAATCACTGTAAAATCGCATAAAATAACATTTTGAGAAAAAAGAAGAAGAAGATTTTTTGACCTTAAATATCTTATTTTTACGTCCCGCAGAAGCTATATACCAATTTTCAGACAAATCTGAGATCCAAAATTTTTTGCCTGAGTGATTTGACATGGAATGTACCACAAACTTTTATTTAATATTAATTATATTAATAAAAAACTTTACTTACTTCTTGTTTTCGGTAATAAAACTTTGATGTACGGGAACACTGGAACAGGGGACGTTTTAATTGTGGAACAGGTTACAGGCTTCGATAGTCAGACTATGAAAGTGTCCCTTATGTATTTTGTCGGACAGAACTTCCAATTGATTTGTAGCCCCTTCATTAAAAGCTCATGCAAAATCAGACTGCTATTAACCACCAAGATAATTTCTGTCATTTGACATGTTCTACGTGTCGGACTTATTAAAAACATAGGTATTTGTCGGGAAAACATTTTTCTATATAAATATTATATAAGGGGCCGTTCAAGTATTACGTAACGCAAGTGGGGGGGGGGGGTAGGGGGTGTTAAAAATCTTCAAAAATTGCGTTTACGTAATACGTGAACGCCCCATTACGGTGCGTTACGTAGGGGGGAGGGGGGGGGGGTAAAAATATTCAAAAACCGCGTTACGTAATACTTGAACGCTCCCTACAGTTGCTATTGAATAAACCTAAAAACAACCTGCTAGTTTTCACAGGATCACGTAAACTTGTCAGGATCACGTTCCGGAATTAAAATCACGTTCCAAAATTAAAACTTTTCCTGTTCCAGTGTTCCTATACATCAAAGTTTGTCCGACTAAACTCCTTTAAGCTATTAACAAATTTTCAGCTTGCTATTAATAAACTTTTTTTTTTGGTACGTGGGATGCGGGACTATTTAGTTTATCCTTGCAAAATAGAGGGCCTTAGAAGTGTAGGAAAAAAACAAGTTTCTTCTTTAAAAAACATTCGTGAATGGACTCAGTATTAGTAGAGGATCCGATATAAGGTCGATCGGGACCGATCTGTTTAATGGGTAAAAACTGTTGGATATGTAATTATTTAGTATGTTAACAATTATAAAAAACAAGGGGTGCCCGATCTAATTTTGTTCTGACTGTAATTAATTAATAATTAAAAAATTACTTTTTCCTTATAAATTTCAAATTTTTTCAAGATTTACAAAAAAATCAAGGAAAAGAAAGAAATAAAGACGGTTTTATATTTAATTTCCAATCTCATTGCTTTCTCTGCGGTGAGATTTTCGGTAATATTTTAAAGGAAAAAATCCATCTGTTTAAAATATCGATACAAGAGATAACATATTACATCAAGTTAAAAAACAAAACACATGAAATGATTTCCATAAAAAAAATTTCAGCCCGTTTGAGAAATGCGCCTGATTTAGTCGCAGATAATTATCAGTATAAGCGCAGTAAGTATGCCTACTTTTTATAAGAGAATAACTGAAAGAGGAGAGGGAAAAGGTTTGCTCAGCATGTGAAAACACTAACAATTTTATTAATTATCAATTAAAATAAAATGAAATGAGTGTTGATAACGATTCAAGTAAACTGTTTACCCAGGTATAAAAATACCAATCGGGCGATGCTTAGGAAAATATTCCATCATTGCATCTCAGTTTACCCGTCTGAACCGCCATCATTGTGTACTCTAATACCGAGTATAGTGTAAAACAAAATAACAATAGACGGTTTCGTTTTGATTCAAATCGAGTCTCTTGCCATCCCCTGACACGTATTTCTAGGTTTACGCTTTATCAAAGAGACTTTGCAAGAAGACTCCTTCTTTCTGTAAAGCCTCTTTGATACCGGGTAAACCAAGAAACACGCACCACGGGATGGCAAGACACTTGATTTGAATCAAAACGAAAACGCCTATTTATATTTTGTAATTATCTATTAGTTAATATTTTATGAGTATTTCTATGACATAAATGTAGTTAGAATTCCATAAATCATCTTTTTTACTGAAAAAATTTGCAACAGTCACATTCTTTCTCATTTTTTTTCTTTCTTTGTGACCTTGGCATAGCCAATTAGCCAGTCTAGTTTGATCTTAACGCAATTTCACAAGTTAAATTACAATATTACACATTTTCATATCATATAATATACAGACACATACACATATATACATTTTTATTTATTTATTATATTTTTTTATTTATTATATTTGTTTTTTATACATTTTTTTTTACTTTTTTCTTTTTTATTTATTTTTATTTTTTGTTTTTTTATATCTATAAATATGTTTATACTAAAACTAAAGCCGGAAAATTTTAGGGAGACTTGGAAGAAAACTGGGTAACATAACCTCACGTCCAGGGGCCCGTCAGGACATTTTTATAGTAGACGTAACAAAATTAGCCCACGGTTAGGGGGGTAAGAAAATATTAGGTAAAAAACAAAGGTTGTCGGCATACTACTAAAGCCTAATATTTGTTGACAGGTTAAAATTTAAATTTACATCTCTTGGTGTGTTCATAGAAACATTTTAATATTTCTATATTTTTATGAAATATTATTAAATTTAGATTTATTGGAAGTAAACATTTATTTTTACATAGATCTACATATATAACTGTGATGTACTATTCTCTTTCTGGTTACATTCTAAGATGATGTGCTCTAGACTGCCAAGCTCTCCACATATGCAATTTGGCGACTCTATTAAGCCCATTCTATGTAGGTAGGAAGGTGTAAGAGCATGGTTGGCTCTTATTCTATTTAAGGTCTTAATGAAGTGCCTATTGGACTGATTACAGAACCATCTCTTAACGGGTAATATTGGTCTGCATTTTTTATAGTGTAAACCGGTTGTAGACAAACTGTAGTAACGTTGCCATTGAGTCATAACATTCTTTTTTATTACACTAATTATATCTGTATACGTTTGACGCCTTGACTTGAAGTAAATCATCTGGATTCCTCGTTATTGGTTCTTACTGTATTTGTATTATTTTTGTACACATCCTTTATTACTTTTAATATGTGCCTGTCGACTCCCCTTTCTTTTAGTGTCTTCCACACGTCACTTCTTCGGATTCTGTCCAATGCCTTTTCCATGTCGATGAAACATATATCTCTCTATTCCTATTGATTGCCTTCTCACTTACTTGTCTTATTGTAAATATTAGATCTTGCGTGCATCTGTCCTTCCTGAATAATCCACACTGTGTATCTTCCATAGCTGTTTCTATTTGGGTTTTTATTCTTGTCCCTATTATTCTTCCGAATACCTTCCCAGGGATACTTGATATGGTGATATTACCTCGGTAATTATTACAGTTTCTCTTGTCTCCCTTTTTGTGTATTGGTAATATAATGTCTTTCTTCCAGTCGTTTGGTATTTCTGCTCTACTTATGATATCATTCATTAGTTCTTTCATGCTGTCAATTCCCTCTACTCCCACGAATTTTATCATTTCCGGGGTGATCATATTATCCTTGCCTGGGGCTTTGCCTAATTTTACTCTTTCTATTGCTTTCTCTAATTCTTCTCTTGTTATGGATTCCACTTGTTGTTCTTCATTCATTTTTTGTATCTCCACTATGTTGTCCATCTCTGCATGTGTTAGCTCTTTTCCATTATTTGTTTTTCTTCTGTTAGTATGTCCCTTTAAATTATATCTTTAATATTTAGACAATCAACTATTTTCGCAAGGTTTTTTGCAATCTCTATGTTTCATAAATTTGCAGGGTGGTGAATCGGAAAACGGGCCATAGGAAACTCAATGTAAAATTTTAAACTGTTGAATTCCTGCTTCCCTAATTATGTTACATCAAAAGTCATGAGAAGTTATTTGTAGAGGATTGAAATCTGTATTAAAAACAGAAGTTACAATTGTTCTACGATTTAAACACATTCGGTATATTCGGCAATATTTTACTATGCCTGGAAGATCTCATAAAATACTGATTAATAAAAGCACGATGTTTTTTGGCAAACGCGACGCAAAAGCGTCGTAATATATGGTTGTGGCTTCTTATTACCAAACTTAATATAAGACATAACCCTGAATCCAAAGAAACTAAAAAGACGTTCTCCGAAAATTACCCTCTCAATATTTAATAGGAAAATAGACCCAGCAGGGATGTTTCATTTTAGGTGCACGAGAAGCAAGATTATGAGATATAAAATTTAAGTTATATTACAAAATTTAATATTTAAATAATACGAAATATCTTATAAACAGCTTTTAAAACAGCTAAATATTTTGATGTAAATAGATATATGCAGCGGTTAGGCATGACCAACTGATTGAAGCATTAGAAAAAGAAGACTAGGGCTCAGAGATATAAGAATAATTTCAGACTTATACTATAGCCAAAAGTAGTGAGAATAGAAGATTATAACAACAGAAGAAATAGAAATACAAAGAAGTGTTCAACAAGGGTGTACACGTTCACCAATATTATTTAATATATACTCGGAAGACATACTAAGTATGACAATGGATGAACTAAACGTAGGCATTAGAAATAATGGCATGATCATAAATAACCTGAGATACGCTGGTGATACAGTTCTTCTAGCCGAATCACATGAAAACCTATAGGGACTGCTCAATAAAGTGACCGCGGTAAGTGAAGAATATGGACTAATGCTCAACATAAGCAAGACGGAATATACGATAATAACAAAGACAACTCAGGACATTCGTGAGATATATGATATATGTACATAATCAGCCTAAAATAAAAAATGTTTTTTTCAAAATAACTTAAAAATTGTTGGAGATAACAAAAATTTCAAACAATAAAAAAAGTCGGCTTAGCTTTTTTAAATCTTTTGTATTTCTTTCTTTTTGTGTAAGACAAAAATTGGTTAAGATTTGGTGTTTCTAAATTTACATACACTCGTGATTGATGAATCGTTCAAGCCCTTTTAACTACAGCCCTTTCCAAAATAAGGACTTTGAACCGATGAAACTTACAGATCATATAAACAATACATTCAAATATAGATCAAATACACAATAATAAGGGGGTGATTTTCTTGATTTTTTTGCCAAAGAAAAGGAACCAACTTTATTTTGAGCCTAACTGGTTTACTTTTGATGCTATAATTTTTTTTATAAAACACAAATAAAGTTTTTTTTAAACACTTTAAAAAAGTTGTAATGAGTTTTCCCCAAAAAGTGCTTCATTTTTACTTTATCGTACTACATACGTAGTATAGTATAATAGATAAAGTTATAGGATCGTGCAAAAAAAAATTTTTTCAGATTTCTCTTTTTTTCGACGTTTTGAGTTCCCCTGAGTCTAAAAAGCAAATAAAAAAAAACATGTTGGAAGTATGTACGTACGTATGTACGTACGTATGTCGCCACCGCCCAGCAAAAACTACCGGACCGATTTCAATGAACTTCTGTATGAGTAAGTTTAAAAGAATTTTGTCGACAAACTAAGCTTTTAAAAAAAATTCTCAAAGGGGGGCCGAAATAGGGGGGTTATTTAGGGCCCATTTTTGCAAATTTTGACGGAAAGGAATGAAATTTAACTCAAAGTTAGCTCATCGATAGATAAATAGAAATACTGAATTTGACATTTGTATGTATGTATTATCGGTTTTAGAACGTCTTTCGACGTTGTCCGATGTCTAACTTCCACGTCCTTGTATCATCCCATTGGCCATCTCTAAGATCCCTTGTACTCATTGCTTTGGTTACCCCTTCTTTCCATGTCTTTTTGGGTCTTCCTCGTTTTTTGCGGTTTGGTGGTACCCACTCCAAGATCTTTTTGGGCAATCTTGTGTCTTCCATTCTTTGAACATGACCATACCAAATCAACTGTTTCCTCTCAATGTCTGTTGTTAAGTAACCATCTATTCCAATTCGTCGTTTTACTTCCTCATTTCGAATTCTTTCCCTACGGGATATACCTAACGATCTTCTAAACACATCCATTTCTACAGCTTTTAATTTTTTCCTGTTGTTCTCGGTTATTCTCCAAGTTTCTGCTCCGTAAAGTAGGCTGCTTTTAACAAGTGTTTCATAGATGTTGTATTTTCGCTGTATTCCTATTTCGGAGCTCCAAAGTATTCCATTTAGGCAGCCAATTGTTCTTCTAGCTTGTGTTACCCTTTTCTTTATTTCCTCATCTTCTTTTCCCGCTCTATCGAAGATTACTCCCAGGTACGTGTATTCACTACAGGATGTGATTTGTTCATTATCCTCTAGTTCGATATTGGATAACTCAGCTCCTATGGGTAGGTATTTAGTTTTTTCCACATTAATTTCCAAGCCACACTGTTCATATTCCTCCTTCAGTTTCCTTGCCATATACTGTAGGTCGTCTTTATCATTAGCTATGATGACTTGGTCATCAGCAAATTGTAAGGTATACAAACAAACCTCTCCGAGGTCTATACCCATACCGTTGCATTTACGTTTCTACTGGTTTAGTGCTTTTGCAACATATATCTTGAACAAAGTTAATGAAATACAGCAGCCCTGCCGCAGACCCTTGTTAACTATTGCCATTTTGAATTTGACATTTCCAAATTTAAAATGGCGGCCAAAATGGCCGACCGCCCACCCAACACATTTCCCTACCTATCTAAAAACTTGTTTAAGATAAGTTTAATTTGAAAAAGTCGTTATATAGCCTAAAGATGGGGCTATAAGAAGAATATTATCGTTTTTCAGAAAAAGTTATGGGTTGCCTATATTTAAGGGGTCAAAATTTGACATAACTTTGAACTACATTTTCTCAAAAATGGCTCCAAGGAATTTGTTTATTTTTTGATATGTTTTTGATATTCTAACGATAAATTGAATGAAATTACTCAGATTTCTTAACTCCCCATAGCAGGGGAGTTATGAATTTTCTATAAAAAATATTCGAGTGCCCTTAACTTCTTTATTATCTATTATCATAATAAATTTTACCCAAAATGTGGCTTCCGGTTGAATCGGAAATAAAAAAAAAATCATAATTTTTTCAGATATGCCTGTACATTTTTACACATTTTGAAAGAATGCAAAATTACCTTTCCAATGACATAAAACTCGTTGCTGTAGCTCAAAAACTCGAAAAGTTACAGTAAATAGAAATTTTGCTATAATCTTGTGTGTGTCCTCTCTCACGCGATCATAGCAGAGCAATATTATAGGGCAGTTAATGAGAGTATTTGGCTCCGAATTCCATCCTACTACATCGATGTACTTGATATTTTCACAGTAAGTAGGGAATAGCTCAAGAAACAAAATCTACCCTATATACTATGGCGCTTTTTCATTGAAAAATGACACCTTTTCGGACGGTTTTTTTGTGAATACCTTAAAAACTATGCATCGAACTAAAAACACTATATAAAAATTTTTTTAGATTATAATAACAAAGAGATTCGTGCCTTCGTAAATGTTCTATTTATCCGTATGGCTTGCAAATTGTAGAAGCCTCGGAGGTGTAACCAGAGAAGGTTCCCATTGTTTTCATTCTGGTGGGGTGTAGAATAGCATTATGTTGTTTTATATGCCATTAGAGTGAAAACTTAGTCTTTTTGCTAGCAGTTGCCGCTAGGGCATCTATGCCATTTCGTTCGTTGCAATCCGGGACTGCACGCTGGGGTTTGTTTTGGTTGGATCGGGGAGAGCAGCATATGTGCCTCCTGATGAGAGACTAATAAATTTCGAAACCGGTAGGGGTGCTTGCAGCACTCTCTGATTGGACTAGAATATGGTTCGGCTGTGTTCTCGTTTTGCAACGAAATTGAAAATGGTTATTCATTTTTGATTTACATTTACTCTGTGTGGAGTATGAAGGGAACCATTCTCGTTGGAACTTTACCGCGCTGAACAGATGGGACGTGAATTGTAAATTGTAGAATTCCCTCATCTTCCTTAGTCTCAGCATCCGTATGGCTTGCAAATTGTAGAAGCCTCGGAGGTGTAACCAGAGAAGGTTCTCATTGTTTTCATTCTGGTGGGATGTAGAATAGCATTGTGTTGTTTTATATGCCAGTAGAGTGAAAACTTAGTCTTTTCGTTCTATTTATAATACAAAAAGGGATGTGGTAGGTGATAAGAGTTTGTTTTTGGTGCATGCTCAAATTGGTGTATTCAACTTGAAATAACAGAGGAACGGTAAGTTTTAGGTGTATAATGCTCATTTTACCAAATTGGCAAAATTTCTTACTAAAATCACTAGCCAGTTGTGTCTGAGTTTAGCGAACCGACATTACCAACGCCTTTTGTAGTGTTAGAAAAGGCCTTTAAAATAACTACCATTAAATGTCGGTTACATTCAAACTAAGCGAGATATGGTGCAAAAAATATATGACTAATGTACTTTAAGGAAATATGAAAAGTACATACATTTAGCCCCTCATCCACCAGAATTTAAATGCATTGTTTTTCTTCTGCAATATCTTTTAATATAGTATTATTTCTACTTTCAAAAAGTTGAACGGGTTTAAAATGAATGGTTTTTGTTAAAAATGTGATCAAATTATAGAATGCATTTTTAAAATTTCTTAAAAATCTTCCTTTTTCTCCATGTAATTCGAAAATAAAAATGTTCCACCCCCGAGAATTGGTGGGAACCGCCCCCATGATAGAAGCGCCATAGCATTTGAATAGATTTGAATAGATTGGATAGACTTTGAATCGGTAGATTGGGCTACTCTCAAAACTTCATTAAAATCCATGCAGTAGGATAGAATTCGGAGGTAATATCTTGTTCTTAATCTCGCGCATTGACTGGCGTAATAGAAATAGAATGAAATGCAAATATTGTAAACTATTAATTTCTCAGAAAAATGAACTAATTTGAAATGAAAGTATGACTATAATATTCTATTGATTTATGCAATAATCTATACATCTATAGTGTGTCCCCGAAATATGGCATCGAACATTTTCTCAAATGCAGGAATTAATGATGCGTCGAACCATAAAATATTTTCAAGTATACAAGGTGTTTCTAAAATATCAAAATTACGAGTAACTTTGCTATTTTTATAGAATGCCAGTATTCTAGTACGATAACGATAATAGATCGGTACGATAAAGTTCTCGGGCGGCTCTTCCGTCCAGCGTTTTTGGTTATATCACGTTAAAATATTCGATTTGGAATTTGACGAATATGAACATATTTTCATTAGTTAGTAACTCTGTTTCTACTACCTATAGAGACCTAATATATACACCATCTTTTTCACTTTTTTACAGGTCATATTTTTGCTAAGAATGTTTTTTTCGTCAAAATACTTACTTTTTGAGTTATTTGCGAAAAACCGTCTAAAAATGTGGTTATTTTGTTGAAAAATGAACATGTTCACTCGCAAATAACTCGAATAGTATTGACTTGGTGAAAAAAGTCTATAGAACAAAAGTTGCTTAGAATTAGTCAGTTTATCCATTTCCGGAATTATTTTGGACATATATTTTTTCGCCCCCGAGAGGGGGTGAAAGTCACGCCTAGGGCAAAAGCACAACATCAGCACAATATCACTTTTTTTCTTTGACTTATTGGCTATGTGTATGACAAATTCCATGTCAATCCAAGCGGTTCTTTAAAATTTAGAGGTTTTGCAATACTTTACCGTTAAAGAACGTACTAATTACTTCTCATTTATTCCCTAGTTTAAATATTTAAAAATCGTTTTTTTGCTCTCCTGATAAATTTAGCTTTTTGCAGTTACGTCATTCTTTTTCTGGACCGGCGATATGTATTGAAAATTCCAGTTACTGGTCTAAAAAGTGTCGATTTTAGCGGAAAAACAGCACCTCTAAATTTTTAGTTGTTTAGTGGCTTAATCCCGTTAAGCCGTAAAGTCTTGTTTCGCAGAATATATTACACGGATATTATGGTGGTGTAGAACGCCAGTTTTCCTACATTTACGTCCTGATATTTATTACACGCTCACAGCACAGCACAGCACATACTGCCTCTCCTCTCGCTAGATTTATGTACATTCAACATAAAATGTATTCATTATACATATACGTTTAGTAGTGGCATAGCAGAAATGGAATGGAGATTGTTTTGTCGAAAAGTTTGTATTCTGCGAGGTTATAAAGACGAAATTGAGGAAATAAAGCTTTCAATTTATTCCCTGATGGCCCGTTAACCAAATATATTCATAGGTTAATCAGCTGCGCTCGCCGTAAGGGAAAGTAAGGATATCAGAAAAAATATGCCATCTAAAGCGAAGAGGACAGATTTGGTCGTTGTCGTTTTTCGTCAAAACACAAGCGAACATATGAATATACAGATAGTACCAAGCAGTGTTGCCAATCGGCGGATAATTATCCGATTTGCGTACCATTTTGAGAGTTGTCGTATCTTCTTCGTATCATTAAATAAATCGGATATTTGCGGATATTTTTCAGTGTATCTACCAACGACTAAAACTTTCTCATCCATATATTCCCAACACCAACAACACATTAATTTTGTTTGGTTCCGCCCAAATTTTTATAAATAGTCTATACTGGATGAATGTTAGTGACATCCGATACTTTTCATCTTTTGACAAAAGGGACATGTGCCGATTCTTTTGTTTAGAATTTAAATGCACAAGTGCATCCACTTAAGGCATACTAATACAATTCAAATTTCAAAAACCGTCTGCCGTCCGATGTTATTGTTTTGATGAGTATTATAGTTCGATCAGTTCAATGAGTATAAGTTTATTGCCGTCCGATGAGTTTTTAGTTTTTAGTGTTTAAACTTATGAAAGCTAATTCACGCACGATTTAGTTTTATTTTCATTTTATGTAGTACAGTGCTAAGTAACTCGATTAGTAACTCGACAGTGCTAAGTAACTCGACTAGTCAAACCCCGATCTAGCTTAAAATTTCGTAATTTATTAGATTAGGTTTAATAAAACGTCATTTTTTAATTTTAATATTTATTATTTTTAATTTTACCAATTTGGTAAAATTGGCAAAAAAATCATTACTAAATAGTTAATAATTACTAAATAGTTAGTAATTTTGCCAAATTTGGCAAAATTGGCCAAAACAAAGACAAATGCCTACTAAAATCACTAGTTAGTTGTTTCTGAGTTTAGCGAACCGACTATACTAATTTCTCTTAGAGACAGCTTAACGTCTGAAACATCTTCGAAATTAAGAAAATTCTCTTATTTGATTTCTTGAAAAAAGTGTGTTTATTGTTCCGTATTTCGTACTAACTCTATATAAACCGTCAATTATTGTTTTGTATGTATTATCTTGTATGATGTCCATAATATTTCGAGCATCTCCTTTGGCTCTATCAAAGCTAAGGATCGGTATTGTTACAGTTTTTCCGATCGAAATTAGAGGAATTTTTTTTCACTTAATTGTTCCATAGCATTAGCCTGGGCATAAAGACCTTCAATCGCCTTTTTTTTTATTTATTTTAATCTTTTCTGTGTGTGCACAAAGCATGTATGTAACTTTTCTTTCAAAACCTTCATAGTATGCACCAAGAGTGCTGTCAGCGTATACAACATGTAGGTACCACCAGACTACAAATTATGCACGTATGTATGTGCGTCAGAGTTCTCTTTTTGGCAAATACAACAAACCACATCTGAAGAAGTAATCTGAATTGTTTGACAATTTTCTTCCTCTCCTAGTGACGACGGTCCAGGGGCTTCGGGCTTCGTTAGTATTATGGTGATACTTAGTTTTTTCTCCGATTGCAATACATCTTCTTTCACAGTTGACGATAAAACACTTGACGGTTAATATAGAGTTGGTACGAAATAAGGAAAAATAAACACACTTTTTTCAAGAAATCAAATAGGAGAATGCAAATAGAATTTACTTAATTTCGAAGATATTCTAGACGTTAAGCTGTCTCTAAGAGAAATTAGTACAAAAGATTCTAAATTTAGAGGACAAGGCTTTATGAAATGCTACTGCAATCAGAAATGCTCTTCAAAATTATGTAAGTGTAAAAGGTCTAACGTCTTGTGCAAATCTAAATGCCATAATGCCTCAACATGTGAGAATAAACCCTAATTTCTTTATTTTAATTAGGACAATATAAACATTACAATTAAAAAATGACGTTCTATTAAACATAATTTAACAAATTACGGCATTTTAATAGCTGATCGGGGTTTGACTAGTCAAACTCCGATTTCATAAAATTAAATTTCGACCTTTGCCTGACCAACGTAGTCTCTCCTTGGTTTGACTAGTCAAAGGCCGAAACTTTAATTTATTTCGGGCTTTGACTAAGACCGTCAGTCAGACCTGAGGATTGCCTAGTCAAACCTAGGAGTGCCTGAAATTCGGGCTTTGACTATAACATTCAAAATAAGGGTTTTAATTAAGCTATGCTTCTTAGAATCTATGGAAATTAATAAATTAACTGTGCCATCTATTTTTCTATTTTATAGAATATTCATGCTATATTCGTGCTACTTCCGGTAATACAGGGTAATTCATCAATAATTGGAAATATTTTAACTGTAGATTCTTCTGCTCAAAGTATTAACCCAAATAAAATGTGGCTCCTTACTTAGTTAAAAGATGTTTTATTTAAAAATTGAAAACTATTTGTACCCATTAGTTTAAAACCGTTTGACATATCCTTTTCATGCTTGGCAGCAAAGTTATGTACTCTACATCCTACTAAATTATGTTAAACAAATGTTTCTGCCTACTACCATCTTCAATAAAGCATTTCCTTTAATTGCAATTAAGCCAAAACATCGCAAACCCTGGACTACTAAAAGTATCCGAATATCTTCCAAGAATATGCGTTCTCTCCTCTATATCAGGAAATTTACTACCAACGTCTCTATCACTGAATATATCACCAAGTATAGGGCAACCTATCTTAAACTTATAAAATCAGCTAAAAAAGACTACTACCATAACCGTTTGGGAAGCTCAAAAAGTGTTGCAAAAGAAACTTGGTCCATAATAAACGATCTTCGAAATAAAACCCACACTGCTAAAACAATTTTCCTTCCAGACTCTGAAAATCTAAATGAATACTTTGTTAATGTGAGTAAAAATATTACATCAACTATTTTGCCACAACAAGATTCCATTGCTTATCTCCCTAATTCAAGAAAGGTCTCGAATTCATTCTTTATAAAACCAGTCGATAAATCTGAACTGACCCAAACAATCAATAGTATCAAAAGCAAATCCTCCTGTAGTACTGATGGTCTATCGATAAAAATTTTTTCTAATCTCCCAGAAAATGTGTTAGAAGTCCTCATCTCCCTAATTAATGATTCCTTTGAGAAAGGTAAATTTCCAGAGTGCCTGAAGACAGCCATCATTATTCCTCTTCATAAGGGTGGTGAAATATCTCATACCTGCATTATGGACCTATTGCACTACTACCGGTACTCTCCAAAATTATTGAGAGACTCATAAAAGCCCGACTTATGTCCTTTCTAGTTGAAAACAACATTTTATCACAAAATCAGTTCGGCTTTTTAAATAATAAATGCACCACTGATGCCATGTTTTCTGTACTACATGAGGTTTATCAAGCACTGAACAATAATCTTCACACTGCCACCGTTTCTTGTGACTACGCCAAAGCTTTTGATTGTGTAAATCATAACATTATGATAAGAAAACTAAATTTCTACGGAATTCGAGGTATTTCTTTAGATTGGTTCCAATTTTACTTGGATGATAGGAAACAACTGGTTAGAGCAAATGATACAGACTCTAGTCTCAAAAACATTGTATGTGGGGTACCTCAAGGTTCAGTATTGGGTCCTCTACTTTTCCTTATCTTTATTAATGACATCACTAGTTTAAAAATCGATGGAAAAGTCTTTCTTTTTGCTGATGATACCAGTATCACTTGGAGCAACTCAAATATTGCAACTCTTCATGCTACTATAAATAACTTCTGATCTACTTACAATAAAAACCTGGTCTGACTCTAATTTACTCTCGTTTAACGTAGATAAAACAGTAGCATTGTCTTATAAAGGAGTCCTTCAACCCTTACCTCTTAATAACAGCCAGATCAGTACCGTTGATTCTGTAAAATTTCTTGGTATTTTTTTAGACAACAACCTTAAATGGTCCCACCATAACGATTTGTTAAGGAAGAAACTATCCTCAGCTTGCTATGCTATAAGATCTGTTTCGAATGAACTCAATTTAGCATCTTCCAAAATAACATATTTTTCTTTGTTCGAGTCACATCTTCGTTATGGTCTTCCTTTTTGGGGTTTTGGTACAGCTGCCCAATTCGATGTTATTTTCAAATTACAAAAAAGAGCAATTAGATATCTGTTTGGCCTCAGAAGAACAACACATTGCACAAGTTACTTCAAAGATCACAGAATTTTAACCCTTCCATCTTTGTATATTTTAGAAACTGTTTGCTTAATTCGTAAACATCTACATGTCTTTCCACCAAGACCTAATCATGACTACTTCACGAGAAATTCTACGTTTGACGTCTATATGCCGACCCCGTCCTCTGAGTTAGTAAATAAATCTATATTATATTCCGCAAAAAAACTTTACAACCATCTCCCTCTACAACTTAAATCTGCAGCATCTTTCCCCAAATTCCGTAAACTGACAAAAGCCTACCTATCTGAAAGACCATATTATTCAGTAGAAGATTTTCTTAATCAATAACTAAGAAATTACAGTACCCTTTGCACAAGTAGTATTTTTATTATCATTTTCTTGTCTATATTTGGGTGTCAGCAGCTTAACTTTTAAACTTATTAATTACTAGGTAGACTATGCATTTGCAATTTACTTAAATTTTGCAATTGATTACTTCTGTTTAACTTCATTATTATTGTTATTATTGTAAATATATTGACGATTTATGTAATTTTAGTAAATTGGATTGTTATTGTTTTGTTTTCTTGACTTTTTATAAGCTTTGTCGATAAAATTGTACAATTTTTCATGACAATAAAGCATATTTCTATTCTATTCTATACGACGGGGGAAAGGCATTGGTTGGCCCTTCCCAAATTCTACTCCACTGGCGGAATTTCTATTTTAATGCAATTTTTCGATTATCCAATACTTTGTATTTAAATAATATACTCTTTATTCGTAACAATAAAGTCTTTGGTTTTCGAGATATCTGAAGTTAAAAATGAAACGTGTATCATGTCCCTTCGTTTTTAACTTCAAATAACTCTAAAACTAATGATTTTATCGTTACGAATGAAAAATATGTTATTTACATAGTACATGTTATTTACATATAACTGGAGAATCTAAACATTATGCTAAAATAGCAGTTCCGTCAGTGGCGTATAATCCGTGTCATACTTGTTAGAAAATGTAGGTACTGTACAACTATGTACTAAATTATGTTAAATAATCGTTTCTGACTATTACTAGAGGCGTACAACAGGGGAAAGTGAATGGTTGATCCTTTTCAAATTCTACGCCACTGACGGAACTGCTATTTTAGCATAATTTTTAGCATTATTTTTTTCCAATACTTTCTATGTAAATAATATACTCTTAATTCGTAACGATAAAATCGTTAGTTTTAGATATATATAAAGTTAAAAACGAAGAGGCATAATACATTTATCAAAATAACTGTGCCGTTTTATTTTTAATTTCAGATATCTCGAAAACTAATGACTTTATTGTTACGAATGCAGAGTATATTATTTACATACTAAGTATTGGAGAATATAAAAATTGCACTAAAATAGCAATTTCGCCAGTGGCGTAGAATTTGAAAAGAGTCAACCATTCACTTTCCCTTGGTAGTAGCCATAAACGTTTGTTTAACATAATTGAGTAGGATGTACTGTACAGTACTTACAGTTGCTGCCAAGTATGACAAGGATATGCCAAATGGTTTTAAAGTACTAAGTACAAATAGTTTTTACATTTTATTTAAGTGATTTGGGTTCAATCGTAATATAATATTTTGTTCCCAAGAATCTACAGTTAAAATATTTCCAATTATTAATGAAATACATATATTCATACATATATTTATATACATATTTATTGGTACATAGATACACCATATGCAATGATCCTTTATCCCTCCTATAAATACTTCCCTGCTAATTTCCTAATGAATCAGATTTCTCAAGTTAACCATCCGCCTAAAACCGTCCATTAAGTTAAAGAAAATGGAGAGTTTTTCATTCTAATAGCGTAATAAAGCCAAGATGAGACGTCATCGTCATCATCGTTTTCTGGAAGACATAATTCCTCCACCTTGTCTATGAGGAAACTGCAATCCACTCTAATCCAGGCCACTTTAATAAAACTGGCCAGGAAGTTTAATATGGGAGATGGTTGACGTCTTAAGGACTAAAGAAGGAAACCTTGATCAAGGAGCAGCGATAATATAGTACAGTGAAAGTTGGGAATTGAGTATAAAATAATTCTTTAAAATATTCTTTTTTAAAAATAAAATAAAAATTCCATTTTTATTCAGTTGCAATGCGAAGGCAAAAGAATCTTATTTTTCACTTAGAATAGGGAGCACAGACCAGCACTCTGAATAGATAATTTTCGACTCTTGTTGGAGTCATCCTCGGAGAGGCGTAGGCCTGCTCATAGATAAGGTATACAGTAGGAAAAATGAAAGAATACCCATGAACGAACATATAAAACACGCTGTATTTTCCTGTCACCGTGTCATACAAAAAATTGGCCAGCGCAAGTACATGTAATAATTATTATTACATGTACTTGCGCTGGGCAATTTTCTTTGTGACACGGTGACAGGAAAATACAGCGTGTTTTATATGTTCGTTCATGGGTATTCTTTCATTTTTCCGACTGTATATAAGTAGAATAGATAGGCAACTCTTTAATACGTAAAATTGCAATGTATACAGCGCCCTCTGTCCGGTTTAGTCATGAACTAAATGGGTAATTGCGGGAATTTTAAACGTTCAAATAAGCTTTGTTGCTAATTATTGTAGTAAAACAAGATTCTATAACATAATGCAAATTATAAAAATAATCGACAATTGTTTCTTACATTAGCAATTATTTTTTTGCAATTTGCATTACATTATGGAGTCTTTTACTGCAATTATAAATATAGTTCATATAATAGGAAAGGTAGAAAAACAAAATTCAAAAATTAAAATATTTATTTAAAAAATTAACGGCACAATTTACAGGAAAGTACCAAAATTAAAACTCATAATAAAATTAAAATATTTCAAGTATCTTTTTGTAACATTGCAGAGTTTATAAACACATCAATCCTGACATTAAGGCAGCGCCGAAATTAACACAAAATTTTTAAATTACATGGATGCAAAGTAACGCAAAAAATATTCCTTATTTCTCAGTCCTGTTTGGTACACATCATTAACACCATTTTAAAGTTTGATTCAAAAATTTACACACAGACTGAATATTTTACTTTAAAGTAAGAGAGTAAAAGTCTTTGTTATATATATGTAGCTAATCTATAAGTAAAAAAACAATTTAATAAAATAAATCCAAACACGTACTATGTAAACAAACAACGATGTCATCAGATGCCATTGACAAGACAAAATAAAATGACATTTCTGCACAGCGTTGCCACATTTTATTTAGAAAATCTACTGCAAGTCTGTAAGTTTAGCTAAAATCTACTAAATCAAAAACTGAAATATACTATAAAACTTTATTAACGTATTTGTATATAATTTAGGACTTTTTATAATAAAAACAACAGCTGACTAACTAGAAATTAATATAATATGAATATCTGTAAAAAACCAAACTTTTTTAGATTTTAACTGGGAAAAAAATAACCTACTATAATTAATTTTTATCAGTTTCATATTTAATATTTGTATATAATATTTTGTCATCCACTGATTTCTGCATGTCAGGATCATATTCTTCACACAATTCTTTCGCATTTTACATTGGAAATACGTAAACACATCATTTTTTGTTTTGCAAAGTTATATATGCTTAGGTATTTTAGTTTTCCATCGTTAGCTTCTAATAGGCTCACCGAATGCCATAACTCTTCAATAACACGTGATATACTGCTTGCACTGCTACCTACTTGAAATCTGCAAGTTTTTTACACCAGAATCCAGTTTCCAGTTTCATTTCTCTGTAAAATTCATCATCTACGTCCTGAATCTTATTTTCGGTAATGACATTGGGAAATTGTAACAAAATGTCTGAAAACTAATTTAGAAATGGGGTAAATACTATAAAAAGAAAATTTTATTTCAGTCATAACAAAATGTTGAAATATACCAAAAATTTACTAAAAAATATTGCCTATATACTAGAATTTTTTAAACAATATCAAAAATCTACCAAAAAAGTAGAAATCTACTAAATGTGGCAACTCTGTTGCAGTTTCTGCAGATGCGATGACATGCGCATTTGGAAAAGTCTTTAGTGGCGCCACCTTTCCAGTTTAGTCAAGAATTAAAGAGAATGAACCGTAATTGCCATTAAGGATAACAGTGCATGGGCCTGCTGCTCTTTACTCGAAGTGACCAACCATGAAAGCTTATCCCCACATTGCAACTAAAGTGTATGGAGTAGGTGACTAGCGTCATCTGGCAACTAAAAGGTAAGGTAAAGTTTTCATCCTAATAGCAACATTAATAATATTGAAAAATATTAAAAATATTACTTAAATATTTTTAAATGAAAACTTATTGGTCCAATTCCCTGGTAACACCTCCATGGCTTCTAAAAATTGCAAGCCAGATGGATGCTGAAACGAAGAAGACAAGAGGGAGTTCAAAAACTTACAATTCACGACCACGTCTGTTCAGCTGGTAAACTCCAACAGAAAATGGACCTAGTTACTCAAAGGAGTAAAGACCAATATAAAAATAAAATAAAAATTCCATTTTTATTCAGTTGCAATGAGAAGGCAAAACAATCTTATTTTTCACTTAGAATAGGGAGCGCAAACCAGCATTCCGAACAGACGGGGTCGTGAATTGTAAGTTTTTGAATTCCCTCTTGTGTTCTTCGCTTCAGCATCCATTTGGCTTGCAAATTTTAGAAGCCATGGAGGTGTTACCAAGGAAATGGACCAAAAAGTTTTCATTTAAAAATCTTTTAGTAATATTTTTAATATTTTTCAATATTATTAATGTTGCTATTAGGATGAAAACTTTACCTTACCTTTCAGTTGCCAGATGACACTAGTCGCCTACTCCTTACACTTCAGTTGCAATGTGGGGATAAGCTTTTATAGTTGGTCACTTCGAGTAGAGAGCAGCAGGCCTACGCCTCTCCGAGGATGACTCCAACAAGACTCGAAAATCGGCGATTCAGAGTGCTGGTCTGCGCTCCCTATAGGCCAGGAATCGAAGCTTTTCACCTCGCAATTTTTACAGAATGGATCGATTTGCTTGAAAATTTGAGAATAAGTAGTGGATAGTCCAAGGATCAAAATCTATATGATTCTGAAAGGCGCTTTTCCATGGGGGTAGTTGCCACCCCATTCCGGGGGTGGAAATGTTTTATTATATTTTGACCGGAAAAGTTAATAAAAACATTCATTCTAAACAAAAAATGTTCTATACATTCTTTTGGTAAAATTAATAGTTTTCGATTTATTCGCTATCGAAAGTGTTGGTTTTGTATAGAAAAAATCACTGTTTTTCGATATACTCATTTACGATTCACTCAATTTTTGCCGTAGAAAATTTTTTTTCAAACAAGGTTCTTGGCAATTAAATAACCTAAACCTACAATTTTATATTGAAATATTTGTCGTATCTCTGATGCTAATCTTTCTATTCTGAAGAAAATGGCATTTTTTACCAAACTACAAAAATTCGTTATTCGCTTTTAACTCCAGTTTTTTAAATAGTGATCATTCTAAGCCAGTCAAACTTCTAGAATCTATTAATAATACATAAATAAATAAGATTGAAGAAGGTAAATCACTAAAAACACTGCTAACTTACATTATTATGCTTACAATTTGATTTCTCCTTTTTTTTTTCAAAGAAATTTATTGATTTTAACTATTTAGAATGGGAAATAAGCCACAATATTATTAAAAAATGATTTTTATTAACGTTTCGATTATATTAATTTTTATTAACCATTCTAAATAGTTAAAATTGTAAAAATGCCACAAGAAAATAGCTTCAGAACAACATTAAAAAATTTATTGATTTTGTAATCGTCACTTTTTTATTTTTTATCTTAGAAAGTTTGGTAACAAATAGTTTTGTAGGTTTTTACATGATCTATAAGCTTTTTTATATTAAATCTTTTTAAAATCCTCAATCGCAAAAAGAGGTGACTTTGAAGGGGTTGGTAAAGGTGGTTTTTGCATGTTATTACAAGTTTTAATTGTCAATAGCTCACTCAATTTTTGGTATAGAAAAAATTTTTGTAAACCAGGTCCTTGGAAATTAAATAAGCTACAATTCCATATTTAAACATTTTTTCGTATATCTGATGCTAATCTTGCTATTCTGAAGAAAAAGACATTTTTTCCAAACTACAAAAGTTCGTTATTCGCTTTTAACTCCATTTTTTTAAAAACTAATTCTTCTAAGCCGGTCAAACTTCTAGAACCTATTAATGATACATAAATAAAAAAGACCAAATAAGGTCAATGACTAATTTTAATTAGGGTGGTGATTAGGGGGTTGCCTGCGGTCACTTTTTGGCTGAAAAAAATAGGGACTGAAACTCTTTTCATTATAAGTCACTTAATTTTTGAGCTATAGACTTTTTTCTTATTTCTGGAGATAGATATTTTTAAGTACTTTAAATTAGTTTGAACAAGTTTTCCTCGAAAAATGCACAGTTTTCGCGTCTTGTGACTTTGAAACTATAATATTTAGCATTTGACGAAGACGAGCCAACATATAATAAAATATAGCTCGATTATTATTGGTCTTAAAGAAAATTTAAAAAAAAGTTTTTGTTTATTTTTTCAAAAGGTACATTTTTGTTAAGTAGAGTTGTTTTGATAAAACGAAAACTTTTGGAGTTATTAGCAGAAAACTTATTAAAAACATTGATTTTTTCGATATAAAACTAACTTTTTCGATAGCGAATAAATCTAAAACTATCAATTTTATCAAAAGAATATATAGAACGTTTTTTGCTTAGAATGAACGTTTTTACCAACTTTTGCGATTAAAATAAAATAAAAAATTTCCACCCCCGAGATGGGGTGGCAACCACCCCCATGGTAAAAGCGCTTTTCGACATGATATAGATTTTGATCCTTGGACTATCCACTACTTATTCTCAAATTTCCAAACAAATCGATCCATTCTGTAAAAATTGCGAGGTTTTGTCACATTTTAAGCTTCATTACTTGGACTACTATTCTAAGTGAAAAATAAGATTGTTTTGCCTTCGCATTGCAACTGAATAAAAATATAATTTTTTTTTTATTTTTATATTGGTCTTTACCCCTTTGAGTAACTAGGTCCATTTTCTGTTGGAATCTACCAGCTGAATAGACGGGGTCGTGAATTGTAAGTTTTTGAATTCCCTCTTGTCTTCTTCGTTTCAGCATCCATCTGGCTTGCAAATTGTAGAAGCCGTGGAGGTGTTACCAAGGAAATGGACCAAAAAGTTTTCATTTAAAAATCTTTTAGTAATATTTTTAATATTTTTCAATATTATTAATGTTGCTATTAGGATGAAAACTTTACCTTGCCTATTCATTTTTAATTATGTACATAGTTTTGAACGATTAACGTAAATGATTAATTCTTCTTCATTCAGACCATACACACTTTATGTGTGTGATACCTGATCGTAAGATCTTTGTATAAGAATTTTTGCGAAGCTCTTAGAGCAGCTGAAGATAGAGAAAAATGGAGAAACATTGTTAGGGAACGTTAGGGAAACATTGTTAAATATTAGAAGAAATCACGATCCTCAGTAATGTTGAAACGACAAGAGAGAGAGGGAGTCCTACAGCTTCTGCCACTTCCCGCATTTCGATCATCATCTTTTTTTATCTCTCCAGGTGTCTTCATTAATGGTTCTGTCTTTCATGGTTTCCATAACACCTTGAATCCAAGACTTGGCTGGTCTTCCTCGTTTTCTTGTATTACTTAGACTATATTATAAAGCTCTTTTTGGCCATCTGTTGTCGTCCATCCGCTGCACGTGTCCATACCATATTAACTGTCTAGTTTCTATCCTTTCCTAAGTTTTATATACTCTATCTGTTTTTCTTCTAATTTCAGTATTAGGTCTTATTGATTTCTTTGTATAGAGGATAATTTATGAACTGCCAAATTTTTTACAACTATCCATATCTTTTTTTGTTCTTGCATACTTTGTATTGACCATCAATATTTATACTTTGCTGCACTGATCTTTTATAATTAATTAATCAGCGAAAGTTTCTTATGTTCAACGATTCAACAGTCACTGCTATTTTAACTATTATTTACTTCAGTTTAGTTGTCTGCTTGTCTGAGTCATTTTCACTTACAAAACCTTCTTTCTTTTTAACGATTGACCCACATGTGCATTATTTTTATAGTCATTACAGGGTAGATAGTATTTTGTTACACTGCTATACTTGATACCAAGTTTCCTATGGGCCATTCCACGAACATACGGTACGCCTGTTTTGGATTACTTCGACATCGAATATTTTACTGTGCAACATAAGAAGTACGAAAGTAATTGGCGCTAATAATTATCCCAATAAACAACAATGTAATTTGCAATTTACTTTCGTTCTTCTTATTTTGCACAGTAAAATATTCGTTGTCGAAGTAATCCAAAACAGGCGTATGTTCGTGGAATAGGGTATATATTATTTTATGATTGTATTATAGTGCAGTCACTGAAGGTTTTCACCTCCGATTTCCGTTGAACCTCCATCGACTTTCATGAAAATTGGTGAGTAATTAGAGGATACCTCAAGGAACAAAGGTGACATGATGCCAACTTGCGCTTTTACCCTGGGGGTGGATGCCACCCCTTCTCGGGGGTGAAAATTATTTTATTAAAAATAATACCATAAGTCCATAGAGGGACAAATTATAAACAAAATTTGTTATATAAAGTTATTAAAATAAATCAACACTTTTTAAGTTATTAAAGACCAAAGATTTTATTTTTTCTTAAAAAAATGCATATTTTAAATCGATTTTTCCCGTATAAATCAAAAACTATAAGCTTTTACAAAAAAGTTATTATTACTGAAATTGAATATAATAAAAAACTGAATACATTCCTCACATAAAGAACTAAACTAATGTTAGTTCAAAGTGAGTTATTGGCAATTAAATGTGTATTTTTTTCGACGAGTACCTACTCAAATCTAAGTATTCAAGCTTAAATAACGGGAAAACGATGCAATGTATAAAATATTTTTGCTTAACATTTGTCAAAGTACTTCGGAATACCTATCAAATGAGCTTTGGAACAAGGTAATAGCGTCAAAATTAAGCAAGTTATAATGAAAATAAAAAAACCGTTTCGAATTTTTTAGGAAAAAGTGAAAAATAATACATGCGCCATTTCCAAAAAAATTAAAGTTAATAGTAATCCTTACAAGAACTTCTTTATAATAGCATAAGTAATGTTTTCGATAATTTTAACCGGTTTAGAATGCATATCTTTGAGATAAAGATATAAATTAAAAAATCATAATTTATAAAATTATTGTAATTCTCATATTCTTTTGATAATAACTCCAAAAATACTCAATAAACGTAAAAAATTATATATATAACCAAATTTTAGTTTTTTTTTGTGCCAAATATTTTACCTGTTTTACTATTTCTATAGGGTAAAAAATAACCGAGATAGAAACGTTTAAATCTTAAATTTTGCTTTGGGAACCATGCAACCGGGGTCATTTAACCTTTTATTTTTTAAAAAAGTAAGGGGTTTAGAAGATTGGGTTTAACGCGCTTTAGGAGCACTTGGAATTAACTTTCAAACAGTTTTTAGATGAACGTGATATCGTAAACACGAATGGAGTTAAACAATTAAAAAAAAAAACAATAACATTTTTTGGAAAAATTTTTAAAAGTTAAATTTTGAAAAAATTTTGGAGCATAAATTTTAACGCTATCAACATGTTCGGTGGCTCATTTGATAGATATTTTTAAGTACTTTGACAAATGTTTAATAAGTTTATGTTATAAAATGCATCAATTTCCCGTTATTTCAGCTTGAATACTTAGAGTTTTTTACTCGCCGAAAAAAATATACATTTAATTACCTATAACTCACTTTTAGTTAACATTAAAAGTTTTATTAGCTTCAATTTTGATATTAATAACTTTTTTGTAAAAACTTACACTTTATGAGTTATTGATGAAAAATTGGTTAAAGACATGCATTTTTCTCAAGATAAATTAAAATCTTTGATCTTTAATAACTCAAAGAGTTTTAATTTATTTTAATAACTTTATATAACAAATTTTGCTTGAAATTTGTCCCTCTATCGGATTATGGGGCTATTTTTAATAAAATAATTTTCACCCCCGAGAAGGGGTGGCATCCACCTCAGGGTAAAGGCGCAAGTTGGCACCATGTCACCTTTGTTCCTTGAGATATCCTCTAACCACTCAGCAATTTTCATGCAAATTGATGGAGGTTCAACGAAATCGGAGGTAATAGCTCATATCCACCTTCAGTGACTCCACTATTATACAAAATTGTAAAAAATGATGTGAAATATAGCAAACAGGGTATCGTAAAAATACCCCAAGATCCACATAATTTCCATCCTAAATAGGAACAAACTCATAAAGAACAATACTTCCTGCACTATAGCTAGCCATAGTTTCTTATAAGAAGTTGCATAAGAGCCCTTGTAGAGGACATTAAGGGCGACCGATGCTTTGTTGAGGGAGCAGCAGTCGAGGAAAGAGGGCAAGCACAAGAGCTGCGAAACACTTGTATAGAAAGTACAAATCCTCTTATACAGAAAATGTGAATTGTCAGTTTAAAGTACTTCTGCCCTAAATTTATCAACACACGTGTTAGTCTTAATACAAAGAGAGACCACTCAACTTGAATTTACCCTGACCGAAAGGGACAGATCTTTAGCGACAATAATTACGAAGTGATTTCTTTGTATATATGTATAAGCGGGAGTCCTACTCTCCTACTAGAGACTTGGACTCTTCGCGCATACGAGCACCAAAAAATTGATGCCTTTGAGATGTGGTCCTGGAGAAGAATACTGCACATGCCTTGGACAGCTCATTGGACAAACGTTTCCATTCTAAACCAACTCAAGATTAAAAAAGGCTATCCACAATATGTCTGCAACGAATTCTGCAATTATTTGGTCACGTGGTTTGCAGAGGTGACGACAGTTTGGAGAAATTAATTGTTTCTGCAAACGTTCCGGGGAGAAGATCAAGAGGACGACCACCAACAAGATGGTCCGACCAAATAAAGAATTCATTCTGCGAAGCTCTTAGCGCAGCTGAAGATAGAGACCAATGAAGAAACATTGTTAGGGAACGTTAGGGAAACATTGTTGAATATTGGAAGAAATCACGATCCTCAGTAATGGGGAAACGACAAGAGAGAAAGGGGGTCCTATAGCTTCTGCCGCTTCCCGCATTTCGATTGCGATCTTTCTCTATCTCTCCAGGTGTCTTCGTCAATGGCTCTGTCTTTCATGGTTTCCATAACACCTTGTATCCAAGACTTGGCTGGTCTTCCTGGTTTCCTTCTATTACTTGGATTATATTCCATAGCTCTTTTTGGCCATCTGATGTCGTCCATCCGCTGCACGTGTCCATACCATATTAACTGTCTAGTTTCTATCCTTTCCTAAGTTTTATATACTCTATCTGTTTTTCTTCTAATTTCAGTATTAGGTCTTATTGATTTCTTTGTATAGAGGATAATTTATGAACTGCCAAATTGTTTACAACTATCCATATCTTTATTTGTTCTTGCATACTTTGTATTGACCATCAATCTTTATACTTTGTTCCACTGATCTTTTGTAATTAATTAATCAACGAAAGTTTCCTATGTTCAACGATTCAACAATCACTGCTAGTTTAACTATTATTTATTTCAGTTTAGTTGTCTGCTTGTCTGAGTCATTTTCACTTACAAAACCTTCTTTGTTTTTAACGATTGACCCACATGTGCATTATTTTTATAACCATTACAGATTACAGGGTAGATAGTGTCTTGTTACACTGCTATACTTGATACCAAGTTTCCTATATTATTTTATGATTGTATTATACAAAACTGTAAAAAATGATGTGAAATATAGCAAAGAGGGTATCGTAAAAATACCCCCAAGGCCCACATAATTTACATCCTAAATCGGAACAAACTCATAAAGAACAATACTTCCTGCACTATAGCTAGCCATAGTTTCTTATAAGAAGTTGCATAAGAGCCCTTGTAGAGGACATTAAGGGCGACCGATGCGTTGTTGAGGGAGCAGCAGTCGACCCGCAAGGGCAGGTTGGAAGAAGAAGGAAGAAGGGCAAGCAGAAGGGCTGCGAAACCGCAACGCCTCCTTCATCACCGCTGACACGGTAATCCAATAATGTATCAACTCCTGAGATCCACGACCGAGGAGATCCGCGGGAGATTCTCTGGGTCTCTTTGCGCTATCACCATGTTGCCAAAGTGAGATTATTTTTTGTTGTCATCACATTTATTGAGCGCTTTAAAAGCGTTTCAATATACACTACTCCAAGAAATTAACGCACCACCTTAAAAATTAGTCATTTTTGATGTCTCGAATTTCCTAAAACTGTTTTCCTATTTAAGTGATTTTTTTAACATGTTATAGCCTTATCCTTTAACAATATCGCTGTAATAAAATTGTTGCTAGACAGGTAAATTGTCGCTGTATACAGTTGAGTCCGCGAATCTTTACCCGCGCATCATCATTGAAAGCATACGAAATAAGTCAATGATAAGTCGTAAATTGAAATTTACTAAATACAACAGCAAGTCACTTATTGTCACTTGCTGTTGCGTTTAGTAAATTTCAATTTGCAACTTATCATCGACTTATTTCGTATGGTTTAAATTATGATGCACGGGTAAAGATTCGCGGACTCAACTGTACCTGGTGTACCAATCAAACTGTGTTTTTTCTCAAAGTTCACCATACCCTGTGGAATATTCCAGCATTTATAAAATACTGAAATTAAAACCCAACCATAGCCTCGAGTTTTCTTAACAGTATGGTTTTTGATTCATTCGCTTACGTTGGATAATAAAAAAGTTAGGTACTTTAACAACTAGCCATGTTCTTCATCAATACAGGGTGATTCTAAATTGACAGGGATGAAAAAATTATGATAGTTTGCTTGCCATAATATAACATAACATATGTCTGCAATCGCTTCGTTTCCGAGATAGGGGATATTGAAATTTTTCTTACAAACTCACGATTTATTTATTGCTCTTAGGGGTCAACAAGACAAGAATTCTTGTCTTGATACCAACTTCTTGTCTTGGCTTGAGAAAAGATCAAGAAATTTAAAAAATTTTGTCTTGACGTTTTCTTGGCATCTTATGTCTTGTCTTGACTCAAGAAATTTCAAGATCTTGAAATTTCTTGATTACCCGGTCCGGTAATACCTCGGTGAACTTTTTATTGCGTTGCGTGCTAATGAAATAAGCATTTTGTATGTTTCGCTTTTATTCTAAACTTAGCTGTCCATGATTTCATAACAGTTGGATGAGAGGATGAGATCGAAGTAGAAAATGATATAAATGATACTGCTTTAGATTTTAACTCTAGTGTAAGTAAAATTAAATACCTTTTAAAAAAAATCAAAAGCTCAGAACCAATGCAACTAACTTAAATTATAGTGCTTGTAAGGCCACAAATTGTAAGATGAATATGTCAAAATTAGATGTGCATACAAGATGGCATTTGACTTTCATTTGATCATCATTCTCTTTGCCTTATCCCTATGCGGGGTCGGCTTCCCTAATTGCATTTCTCCACACAATTCTATCTTGGGTCATATCAATGTTAATTAATTTGACTTTCATTTGATAACATCGAAAATGTAAATCATTGCAAGATACTAGATATGTAAAGGATGGGTTCTGATCAGTAAATTTTGTCAGTATCTGATAAGCTTTAAAACACTTTTTTCAATGATTGTTGGAGAAGATATGAATCTGTCTACCCGTCATTATCGAAAATGGCCAAGAATTTTCTCGGAACGCCAGCAACGTCTGTACCTACGGAAAAGCTATTTTCAAGAGCAGCTTAACAATAACAAAGCCAAGAAATCGGCTAGACGTCGACTCCATAAGAATTGTTATCTAATTCAGGACTTATAAATTTCGATATTATACGATTTAGAGTTTTCATTATTAGTCAAGATATTTTAAGATTTCTTGTTTTCTTGATAAAAAATCTTGGTATTGATATAAAATTTATTGTCTTGTCTTGAAATCTAAACTTACTTCTTGTCTTGAAATCAAGACAAGATCAAGACAAGATCTTGAAATTTTCAAGAACTTGACGACCCCTAATTGCTCCAAAACCGGTTGAGATATGCAAATGAAATTTGGTAGGTTTTAAGACATAGTTATTGCACATTGTTTGACATACAATTAAGAATTTTTTGTTCTCCATTGGCGCGCATACGGATCATATTACCCGTATGCACGCCAATGGTACATATATGGAAATAAATTAACAAAAAATAATAGAATGAAATGCAAGACCACAAGAATGGAGATCAAGCATAAAATCCTAATAGCTTTACCTAATACATTTCTTCACAAAAGGAGACAAATCGAACCCGGAGAATTACAGAGGAATTATTTTATTAAACACATTAAAATTAACAACCAAAGTGATATCAAACAAACTGAATGAAATAACATTAGCAGAAGAACAACAAGGTTTTAGGTCGGGAAGATCATTCACCAACGCTATATTTATAATAAAACAAGTTCAAGAGAAATCGTTAGAATACAACAAACCAGTGGCAGATCTACGGGGAGGGAACAGAGGAAATTTCCCCCCTTAAGAAGGTCCAAAATTAAAGAAAACCATTGTTGAAACATAAAAATATATTAACTGACATGAAACTTAAAGCACAGACAGAAAATTCAACTTAATGCATATAAGTTATTATTTACGTCTTTTATGTTTTTTGGTTTGTGTTTCATTGGAAGTTCCCCCTAAGGCAAATTTCCCCTCCCAAGGCAAATTTCTAGATCAGCCACTGCAACAAACCGGCATATTTATGTTTCGTGGACCTTAAGAAAGCATTTGACAGGGTCAAATTAATGGACGTTCTCCATTTGTTATACTCAAGAGGGGTACCTCTAGGAATAATTATTAATACGATCGAAAACATCTACCAGAACAACACAATAAAAGTAGAAATAAAAGATGAAGTAACTGACCCAATTGAAACTGGCAATGGGATAAGACAGGAGGATTCCTTGAGTCCTTTATTGTTCAGCCTGGTCATGGATTAAATAATAAAAAAAACCTATACAGAAGTAAAAACTCTAAAAATTGTATTTTGGTATAAAATCGTTTATTTAAAAACTATCTAAAAGTCATCCACATGGATTGCAAAACGTTTTCGTTCTGAACAGAACATCTTCAGTGCATTCCGCAAAGTAGTTGTAACTAGCACACCAATGAAGGTGGTAACTTCATAATATATGGCTTACATTATAAATTTTAATAAAATATTGTGACTACTAGTCGATGTTAAAAGATTAAATTATATATGTGCCTAAAGAGCAACATGCTTCCCTGCTCGAAAAAACTAGGTACTTGCCATTTCAATTAGCACAAACCAACTCAAGATCAACTCAGATCAACTCAGAGTTGGTCTGTGCTAATTGAAATGGCAAGTACCTAGTTTTTTCGAGCAGGGAAGCATGTTGCTCTTTAGGCACATACATAATTTAATCTTTTAACATCGACTAGTAGTCACAATATTTTATTAAAATTTATAATGTAAGCCATATATGATGAAGTTACCACCTTCATTGGTGTGCTAGTTACAACTACTTTGCGGAATGCACTGAAGATGTTCTGTTCAGAACGAAAACGTTTTGCAATCCATGTGGATGACTTTTAGATAGTTTTTAAATAAACGATTTTATACCAAAATACAATTTGAAGTTTTTACTTCTGTATAGGTTTTTTTAAACTATGGTATACAGCCAACTATTGGGATTTCCCATTGATTTTAAATAATAAAAAAGTAAGACCTAAAAAGGGATACCAAATGGGAGAAAAACACTTCAAAATAATCTGCTTTGCAGACGATGCAATGCTAATCTCTCAAAGTGAAGATGATTTACAACGTATACCTCATCAATTTAATATAACTGCCAGAAAATTTAGAACATTTACAGGAAGCACAAGATAGAACACTTTGGAGACAAACAGGGGAGGCCTATGTCCAGCAGTGGATCGAGAGAGGCTGATGATGATGATACCAGAAAATTTAACATGCTAATTTCCCCAAAAAAGACAAAATGCATGGTTATACCAGCAGATCCAATAAGATGTAAATTGGAGCTGGAAGGTCAGATAATAGAACAAGTGATGGAGTTTAAATACCTAGGCATCACACTATCTAGCTACGGAATGCTCGAAACAGAAGTGGAAGATCAAGTGAAGAGATCAAACAGAGCCGCAGGTTTCCTGGTTGACACAATATGGAGACATGAAAATATCAGAAAAGAAATGAAAGGCATAATTTACAAAAAAACAGCCTTCAGACCAATAATGAAACACTCGGCAGAAATACAACCTGAGATAGAAAGGACAAAAGAGATGAAATCCCTTCAAAAAATAGATGGTAAGTAAGACTCTATGGGACAGAGATAGAAGTACAGATGGACGAGGTAGATGCAAGGTGGACAACATTAACAACTGGGTAAGAAACAGAAGAGAAGAATGGATAGACCACATAAGCCGAATGACAAGAAATAGAGTAGTAAGGACAGCGAGAGACGGTTCCCAAATAGGAAGTCGATCAGTGGGAAGACCACGAAAACGATAGAACAACAAGTTACTGCTGGAGGCACATTGAAAAAACAGACATAGTAATTTCTATACAAAAAGAAGAAGAAGAAGAAGGTAAAGAAAATGTTTTATAGAACAGATTCAGGCAACTAACCAGCAAAATAACAAATTAACTATATAACTTATAAAATCTATAAGTCCCCAAATTTAGGGAAATACTATGCCGGATGTCAACATCGCTCACTTCTGCCACGCGTTTTTCGTGTTTTCCGCTCAGATTCAAACCTATTGCGATCGGATGGGAAATATTGCTGATGGTGATGGTATATTGCGATTTTTGCTCTGTTGATTTGCAGACGGTGGTTATTTTTTGAATAGTTCGCCGTGCCGTACTGCAGAAACGGATTCTGATTTTCTATTGTCTCCTTGCAGAACTAGCAATGCTCGGTACAGGTTAGAGGAGGAATTTTAACTAGGTGGGTACATTGTTATTCAGAGGGTGAGCCGCTAAAATACGAGGTAAATTAAGCGGAAAAAATGGAGCAAGCTCAAAAATAGCTATGGAAAGACGATTTTAAGTTTGTTATGTTTGTTGTCTTAAAATGAGTAATCAGCACAGGAATAAATGTTTATATTAAAAGATATGCGGAGGAAGTTTAAAACTGTGTCAAAAAGAAATGCCAGTACCATTCTGCAGATGTTGTTCTAATCTCACTCATATAAAATGGGTTGAAGTATTTTTTTCGAGTAAGAAATTACTACCAAATTAAAGAATTAGTTGCAAAAAGATAATCGGCAAATCTTTATTATTACTAATTAACAGAAACGCTATCCACTATTATAGTGATATTACAGTTTATGTAAGTAAAAACTAAGCTGATGGTACCGAACCACCAGTTTGATGAGTCATGTTTTAAAGATATTTCTACGAATTTTGCACTCTAGGATGTATATATTGTTATATTTCTATTTGATCTGAAAATTAAATTTTGATAATTATAAGCAGAATTCAATTTAATATAAAATATTTTCAATTTTCTCAACCACGGGCATATAAATTTAGAACAACCTGTATACAACAAATTGTTATATTTAATTTTAAGAAGTGATTAAACGAAACTCGGGAAAATGCGCTTAGAATAAACAAAGTGAATGGCGTACCATTATCGTTGTTCGCGGAAGGTTCGATCATTAGCCTATGCTAAATAAGACTCATTTGAAATCGATAATAGGTCATTATCGTTGTTCGCGGAAGGTTCGATCATTAGCCTATGCTAAATAAGACTCAGTTGAAGTAGATAATAGGTCATTAAATTTTGTAAATAGTAGAAAGTAATTTTAGAATGGGAATTAACTATTTCTTTTTTGAAATCCATTAAGCATATTTAGAAAGATTAAAAATTGGTTTTGAGGAATACTGCGAATGAGAGTTGGTGGTGGAAGGTTGATTTGTGAATCTGGAAGGGATATTTAGAAAGTAGGGGAATGACTGAAAAAGATAGATCAGAATGTTTTGAGCTGTCGAGAAGTGAAGTCCAGTAGTAGACGGTAGTGTACGGAGAGTGAGAAAGCCGGTGTAGTTCCGTGAGTGTGGAGTATCTATCGTGGAACGAGAGGTAGGCCAGGTTGAGAGTAAAAGAACCTCCTTGAGCCAAGAGTGTCCCGGTAGCTGATTGCAGTTTCGAAAAAGGTAGAATACAGCATCACGACAGAAGCAGGAACGAGAGCTATACGAGCTAGTTTTCAAAGGAGAACATTACTGAAAGCCAGGACGAGGTTTTGATCGCAGCCAAGGATAGCAGGAAACGGGTCTTGTGTGAAGACATTCTCAGTTCACCAGAAAAAGGTCAGTCTCATTTGTTTGGACATGAATGTATGGGTTTTTCGTATTAAATACCACATTATAAATTGAAGAACATAATAAATAATATCAGAAAAGCTTCATCAAACTTAAATAGAATTGTTGCTAATAAATCCTAATAGTTAAATGTTAATAAAAACTTTCAATTGGAAACCAAAAGGAAATAAGATTCCCATTTGTAAATGTTATGTTTAAGAAAAATAAGATCTAGCAAATATTAAGCAGTGATTGCCATTTAAATAAAATAAACAATATTTTGATTATAATTGTAACCCATATGTGTGTATTATTTTACTCTTTTCTTTCCTATCCCGATTAGGAACCATTGAGAAATACTTAGAAGCCACGTAAGTAAGTAATTAATTTTATAAAAAGCCCTGAGATTGAAAACATATTGATATGTGATCTGGTAAATTAATTAGATTATTATTAATGCATTGATTAAATTAAATGACATATAAGAATATTATCTCATATCAATAATCAAGATCACATCAATATATATATATATATATATATATATATATATATATATATATATATATATATATATATATATATATATATATATATATATATATATATATATATATATATATATATATATATATATATATATATATACGCAAAATAAAAGAACAACTTCGTGATGCTGATACACATTTTGGGTTCTGCAATAACCTTGGAAGCAGAGAAGCACTAGGTATTTAGTATTCAGGTTATGCTATAGACATGCAGAGATGGCTGACATCCAGTTTATATGGGTTTTATTGACTTTGAGAAGGCCTTTGATCGAGTTAACCATACTGAAATGATTGCCATTCTTCAGCAGCTGGGTATTGATG